>NC_142192.1:15088333-15388611 GCF_026936395.1 Plectropomus leopardus | reverse complement strand
ATGTCAAATTTTGACATTTTCGCCATACTATAGCCTTGCTTCTTTGGTCAATTTTTCAACATGTTGTTTTGGGGTTTTTTTGGCTGTTTTTGAATGTTTTATCATCACAGTATTGTATAACATGCCTCTACATGCTATACTAAGTGTTTTTCAGCTGTTTTTGGGACATGTCAAATTTTGACATTTTCGCCATACTATAGCCTTGCTTCTTTGGTCAATTTTTCAACATGCTGTTTTGGGGGTTTTTTTGGCTGTTTTTGAATGTTTTATCATCACAGTATTGTATAACATGCCTCTACATGCTATACTAAGTCTTTTTCAGCTGTTTTTGGGACATGTCAAATTTTGACATTTTCGCCATACTATAGCCTTGCTTCTTTGGTCATTTTTTCACATGCTATTTGATGAGGTTTTGGGCCGTTTTTGGATGCCTTATCAACACTGTATGTTATAACATGCCTCTACATGCTATACTAAGTGTTTTTCAGCTGTTTTTGGGACATGTCAAATTTTGACATTTTCGCCATACTATAGCCTTGCTTCTTTGGTCAATTTTTCAACATGCTGTTTTGGGGTTGTTTTGGCTGTTTTTGAATGTTTTATCATCACAGTATTGTATAACATGCCTCTACATGCTATACTAAGTGTTTTTCAGCTGTTTTTGGGACATGTCAAATTTTGACATTTTCGCCATACTATAGCCTTGCTTCTTTGGTCAATTTTTCAACATGCTATTTCATGAGGTTTTGGGCCGTTTTTGGATGCCTTATCAACACTGTATGTTATAACATGCCTCTACATGCTATACTAAGTGTTTTTCAGCTGTTTTTGGGACATGTCAAATTTTGACATTTTCGCCATACTATAGCCTTGCTTCTTTGGTCAATTTTTCAACATGCTGTTTTGGGGTTGTTTTGGCTGTTTTTGAATGTTTTATCATCACAGTATTGTATAACATGCCTCTACATGCTATACTAAGTGTTTTTTCAGCTGTTTTTTGGGACATGTCAAATTTTGACTTTTTCGCCATACTATAGCCTTGCTTCTTTGGTCATTTTTTCAACATGCTATTTTATGAGGTTTTGGGCCGTTTTTGGATGCTTTATCAACACTGTATGTTATAACATGCCTCTACATGCTATACTAAGTGTTTTTCAGCTGTTTTTGGGACATGTCAAATTTTGACATTTTCGCCATACTATAGCCTTGCTTCTTAGGTCAATTTTTCAACATGCTGTTTTGGGTTTTTTTTGGCTGTTTTTGAATGTTTTATCATCACAGTATTGTATAACATGCCTCTACATGCTATACTAAGTGTTTTTCAGCTGTTTTTGGGACATGTCAAATTTTGACATTTTCGCCATACTATAGCCTTGCTTCTTTGGTCAATTTTTCAACATGCTATTTTATGAGGTTTTGGGCCGTTTTTGGATGCTTTATCAACACTGTATGTTATAACATGCCTCTACATGCTATACTAAGTGTTTTTCAGCTGTTTTTGGGACATGTCAAATTTTGACATTTTCGCCATACTATAGCCTTGCTTCTTTGGTCATTTTTTCAACATGCTATTTCATGAAGTTTTGGGCCGTTTTGGGATGATTTTTCAACACTGTATTTTATAACATGCGTCTACATGCTATACTAAGTGTTTTTCAGCTGTTTTTGGGACATGTCAAATTTTGACATTTTCGCCATACTATAGCCTTGCTTCTTTGGTCAATTTTTCAACATGTTGTTTTGGGGGTTGTTTTGGCTGTTTTTGAATGTTTTATCATCACAGTATTGTATAACATGCCTCTACATGCTATACTAAGTGTTTTTCAGCTGTTTTTGGACATATCAAATTTGACATTTTCACCATACTATAGCCTTGCTTCTTTGGTCATTTTTTCAACATGCTATTTTATGAGGTTTTGGGCAGTTTTTGGATGCTTTATCAACACTGTATGTTATAACATGCCTCTACATGCTATACTAAGTGTTTTTCAGCTGTTTTTGGGACATGTCAAATTTTGACATTTTCGCCATACTATAGCCTTGCTTCTTTGGTCAATTTTTCAACATGTTGTTTTGGGGTTTTTTTGGCTGTTTTTGAATGTTTTATCATCACAGTATTGTATAACATGCCTCTACATGCTATACTAAGTGTTTTTCAGCTGTTTTTGGGACATGTCAAATTTTGACATTTTCGCCATACTATAGCCTTGCTTCTTAGGTCAATTTTTCAACATGCTGTTTTGGGGTTTTTTTTGGCTGTTTTTGAATGTTTTATCATCACAGTATTGTATAACATGCCTCTACATGCTATACTAAGTGTTTTTCAGCTGTTTTTGGGACATGTCAAATTTTGACATTTTCGCCATACTATAGCCTTGCTTCTTTGGTCAATTTTTCAACATGCTATTTCATGAGGTTTTAATGCGTTTTGAATGATTTTTCAACACTGTATTATATAACATGCCTCTACATGCTATACTAAGTGTTTTTCAGCTGTTTTTGGGACATGTCAAATTTTGACATTTTCGCCATACTATAGCCTTGCTTCTTTGGTCAATTTTTCAACATGCTGTTTTGGGGTTTTTTTGGCTGTTTTTGAATGTTTTATCATCACAGTATTGTATAACATGCCTCTACATGCTATACTAAGTGTTTTTCAGCTGTTTTTGGGACATGTCAAATTTTGACTTTTTCGCCATACTATAGCCTTGCTTCTTTGGTCATTTTTTCAACATGCTATTTTATGAGGTTTTGGGCCGTTTTTGGATGCTTTATCAACACTGTATGTTATAACATGCCTCTACATGCTATACTAAGTGTTTTTCAGCTGTTTTTGGGACATGTCAAATTTTGACATTTTCGCCATACTATAGCCTTGCTTCTTTGGTCAATTTTTCAACATGTTGTTTTGGGGTTTTTTTGGCTGTTTTTGAATGTTTTATCATCACAGTATTGTATAACATGCCTCTACATGCTATACTAAGTGTTTTTCAGCTGTTTTTGGGACATGTCAAATTTTGACATTTTCGCCATACTATAGCCTTGCTTCTTTGGTCAATTTTTCAACATGCTGTTTTGGGGTTTTTTGGCTGTTTTTGAATGTTTTATCATCACAGTATTGTATAACATGCCTCTACATGCTATACTAAGTGTTTTTCAGCTGTTTTTGGGACATGTCAAATTTTGACATTTTCGCCATACTATAGCCTTGCTTCTTTGGTCAATTTTTCAACATGCTATTTTATGAGGTTTTGGGCCGTTTTTGGATGCTTTATCAACACTGTATGTTATAACATGCCTCTACATGCTATACTAAGTGTTTTTCAGCTGTTTTTGGGACATGTCAAATTTTGACATTTTCGCCATACTATAGCCTTGCTTCTTTGGTCAATTTTTCAACATGCTGTTTTGGGGTTGTTTTGGCTGTTTTTGAATGTTTTATCATCACAGTATTGTATAACATGCCTCTACATGCTATACTAAGTGTTTTTCAGCTGTTTTTGGGACATGTCAAATTTTGACATTTTCGCCATACTATAGCCTTGCTTCTTTGGTCAATTTTTCAACATGCTGTTTTGGGGTTGTTTTGGCTGTTTTTGAATGTTTTATCATCACAGTATTGTATAACATGCCTCTACATGCTATACTAAGTGTTTTTCAGCTGTTTTTGGGACATGTCAAATTTTGACATTTTCGCCATACTATAGCCTTGCTTCTTTGGTCAATTTTTCAACATGCTATTTGGTGAGGTTTTTGGGCTTTTTGGATGCCTTATCAACACTGTATGTTATAACATGCCTCTACATGCTATACTAAGTGTTTTTCAGCTGTTTTTGGGACATGTCAAATTTTGACATTTTCGCCATACTATAGCCTTGCTTCTTTGGTCAATTTTTCAACATGTTGTTTTGGGGTTTTTTTTGGCTGTTTTTGAATGTTTTATCATCACAGTATTGTATAACATGCGTCTACATGCTATACTAAGTGTTTTTCAGCTGTTTTTGGGACATGTCAAATTTTGACATTTTCGCCATACTATAGCCTTGCTTCTTTGGTCAATTTTTCAACATGCTGTTTTGGGGGTTTTTTGGCTGTTTTTGAATGTTTTATCATCACAGTATTGTATAACATGCCTCTACATGCTATACTAAGTGTTTTTCAGCTGTTTTTGGGACATGTCAAATTTTGACATTTTCGCCATACTATAGCCTTGCTTCTTTGGTCAATTTTTCAACATGCTATTTTATGAGGTTTTGGGCCGTTTTTGGATGCTTTATCAACACTGTATGTTATAACATGCCTCTACATGCTATACTAAGTGTTTTTCAGCTGTTTTTGGGACATGTCAAATTTTGACATTTTCGCCATACTATAGCCTTGCTTCTTAGGTCAATTTTTCAACATGCTGTTTTGGGGTTTTTTTGGCTGTTTTTGAATGTTTTATCATCACAGTATTGTATAACATGCCTCTACATGCTATACTAAGTGTTTTTCAGCTGTTTTTGGGACATGTCAAATTTTGACATTTTCGCCATACTATAGCCTTGCTTCTTTGGTCAATTTTTCAACATGCTATTTGATGAGGTTTTTGGCTGTTTTTGAATGTTTTATCGTCACAGTATTGTATAACATGCCTCTACATGCTATACTAAGTGTTTTTCAGCTGTTTTTGGGACATGTCAAATTTTGACATTTTCGCCATACTATAGCCTTGCTTCTTTGGTCAATTTTTCAACATGCTGTTTTGGGGTTGTTTTGGCTGTTTTTGAATGTTTTATCATCACAGTATTGTATAACATGCCTCTACATGCTATACTAAGTGTTTTTCAGCTGTTTTTGGGACATGTCAAATTTTGACATTTTCGCCATACTATAGCCTTGCTTCTTTGGTCAATTTTTCAACATGCTGTTTTGGGGTTGTTTTGGCTGTCTTTGAATGTTTTATCATCACAGTATTGTATAACATGCCTCTACATGCTATACTAAGTGTTTTTCAGCTGTTTTTGGGACATGTCAAATTTTGACATTTTCGCCATACTATAGCCTTGCTTCTTTGGTCAATTTTTCAACATGCTATTTGATGAGGTTTTGGGCCGTTTTTGGATGCCTTATCAACACTGTATGTTATAACATGCCTCTACATGCTATACTAAGTGTTTTTCAGCTGTTTTTGGGACATGTCAAATTTTGACATTTTCGCCATACTATAGCCTTGCTTCTTTGGTCAATTTTTCAACATGTTGTTTTGGGGTTTTTTTGGCTGTTTTTGAATGTTTTATCATCACAGTATTGTATAACATGCCTCTACATGCTATACTAAGTGTTTTTCAGCTGTTTTTGGGACATGTCAAATTTTGACATTTTCGCCATACTATAGCCTTGCTTCTTTGGTCAATTTTTCAACATGCTGTTTTGGGGTTGTTTTGGCTGTTTTTGAATGTTTTATCATCACAGTATTGTATAACATGCCTCTACATGCTATACTAAGTGTTTTTCAGCTGTTTTTGGGACATGTCAAATTTTGACATTTTCGCCATACTATAGCCTTGCTTCTTTGGTCATTTTTTCAACATGCTATTTTATGAGGTTTTGGGCCGTTTTTGGATGCTTTATCAACACTGTATGTTATAACATGCCTCTACATGCTATACTAAGTGTTTTTCAGCTGTTTTTGGGACATGTCAAATTTTGACATTTTCGCCATACTATAGCCTTGCTTCTTTGGTCAATTTTTCAACATGTTGTTTTGGGGTTTTTTTTGGCTGTTTTTGAATGTTTTATCATCACAGTATTGTATAACATGCCTCTACATGCTATACTAAGTGTTTTTCAGCTGTTTTTGGGACATGTCAAATTTTGACATTTTCGCCATACTATAGCCTTGCTTCTTTGGTCAATTTTTCAACATGCTGTTTTGGGGTTGTTTTGGCTGTTTTGAATGTTTTATCATCACAGTATTGTATAACATGCCTCTACATGCTATACTAAGTGTTTTTCAGCTGTTTTTGGGACATGTCAAATTTTGACATTTTCGCCATACTATAGCCTTGCTTCTTTGGTCATTTTTTCAACATGCTATTTTATGAGGTTTTGGGCCGTTTTTGGATGCTTTATCAACACTGTATGTTATAACATGCCTCTACATGCTATACTAAGTGTTTTTCAGCTGTTTTTGGGACATGTCAAATTTTGACATTTTCGCCATACTATAGCCTTGCTTCTTTGGTCAATTTTTCAACATGCTGTTTTGGGTTTTTTTGGCTGTTTTTGAATGTTTTATCATCACAGTATTGTATAACATGCCTCTACATGCTATACTAAGTGTTTTTCAGCTGTTTTTGGGACATGTCAAATTTTGACATTTTCGCCATACTATAGCCTTGCTTCTTTGGTCAATTTTTCAACATGCTATTTGATGAGGTTTTGGGCCGTTTTTGGATGCCTTATCAACACTGTATGTTATAACATGCCTCTACATGCTATACTAAGTGTTTTTCAGCTGTTTTTGGGACATGTCAAATTTTGACATTTTCGCCATACTATAGCCTTGCTTCTTTGGTCAATTTTTCAACATGTTGTTTTGGGGTTTTTTTTGGCTGTTTTTGAATGTTTTATCATCACAGTATTGTATAACATGCCTCTACATGCTATACTAAGTGTTTTTCAGCTGTTTTTGGGACATGTCAAATTTTGACATTTTCGCCATACTATAGCCTTGCTTCTTTGGTCAATTTTTCAACATGCTGTTTTGGGGTTTTTTTGGCTGTTTTTGAATGTTTTATCATCACAGTATTGTATAACATGCCTCTACATGCTATACTAAGTGTTTTTCAGCTGTTTTTGGGACATGTCAAATTTTGACATTTTCGCCATACTATAGCCTTGCTTCTTTGGTCAATTTTTCAACATGCTGTTTTGGGGTTGTTTGGCTGTTTTTGAATGTTTTATCATCACAGTATTGTATAACATGCCTCTACATGCTATACTAAGTGTTTTTCAGCTGTTTTTGGGACATGTCAAATTTTGACATTTTCGCCATACTATAGCCTTGCTTCTTTGGTCAATTTTTCAACATGCTATTTTATGAGGTTTTTGGGCATTTTTGGATGCTTTATCAACACTGTATGTTATAACATGCCTCTACATGCTATACTAAGTGTTTTTCAGCTGTTTTTGGGACATGTCAAATTTTGACATTTTCGCCATACTATAGCCTTGCTTCTTTGGTCAATTTTTCAACATGCTGTTTTGGGGTTGTTTTGGCTGTTTTTGAATGTTTTATCATCACAGTATTGTATAACATGCCTCTACATGCTATACTAAGTGTTTTTCAGCTGTTTTTGGGACATGTCAAATTTTGACATTTTCGCCATACTATAGCCTTGCTTCTTTGGTCATTTTTTCAACATGCTATTTTATGAGGTTTTGGGCGTTTTTGATGCTTTATCAACACTGTATGTTATAACATGCCTCTACATGCTATACTAAGTGTTTTTCAGCTGTTTTTGGGACATGTCAAATTTTGACATTTTCGCCATACTATAGCCTTGCTTCTTTGGTCAATTTTTCAACATGCTGTTTTGGGGTTGTTTTGGCTGTTTTTGAATGTTTTATCATCACAGTATTGTATAACATGCCTCTACATGCTATACTAAGTGTTTTTCAGCTGTTTTTGGGACATGTCAAATTTTGACATTTTCGCCATACTATAGCCTTGCTTCTTTGGTCAATTTTTCAACATGCTATTTGATGAGGTTTTGGGCCGTTTTTGGATGCCTTATCAACACTGTATGTTATAACATGCCTCTACATGCTATACTAAGTGTTTTTCAGCTGTTTTTGGGACATGTCAAATTTTGACATTTTCGCCATACTATAGCCTTGCTTCTTTGGTCAATTTTTCAACATGTTGTTTTGGGGTTTTTTTGGCTGTTTTTGAATGTTTTATCATCACAGTATTGTATAACATGCCTCTACATGCTATACTAAGTGTTTTTCAGCTGTTTTTGGGACATGTCAAATTTTGACATTTTCACTATACTATAGCCTTGCTTCTTTGGTCAATTTTTCAACATGCTGTTTTGGGGTTGTTTTGGCTGTTTTTGAATGTTTTATCATCACAGTATTGTATAACATGCCTCTACATGCTATACTAAGTGTTTTTCAGCTGTTTTTGGGACATGTCAAATTTTGACATTTTCGCCATACTATAGCCTTGCTTCTTTGGTCAATTTTTCAACATGCTGTTTTGGGGGTGTTTTGGCCTGTTTTTAAAGTTTTATCATCACAGTATTGTATAACATGCCTCTACATGCTATACTAAGTGTTTTTCAGCTGTTTTTGGGACATGTCAAATTTTGACATTTTCGCCATACTATAGCCTTGCTTCTTTGGTCAATTTTTCAACATGCTATTTGATGAGGTTTTGGGCCGTTTTTGGATGCTTTATCAACACTGTATGTTATAACATGCCTCTACATGCTATACTAAGTGTTTTTCAGCTGTTTTTGGGACATGTCAAATTTTGACATTTTCGCCATACTATAGCCTTGCTTCTTTGGTCAATTTTTCAACATGCTGTTTTGGGGTTGTTTTGGCTGTTTTTGAATGTTTTATCATCACAGTATTGTATAACATGCCTCTACATGCTATACTAAGTGTTTTTCAGCTGTTTTTGGGACATGTCAAATTTTGACATTTTCGCCATACTATAGCCTTGCTTCTTTGGTCATTTTTCAACATGCTATTTTATGAGGTTTTAATGCTTTTGGATGCTTTATCATCACTGTATGTTATAACATGCCTCTACATGCTATACTAAGTGTTTTTCAGCTGTTTTTGGGACATGTCAAATTTTGACATTTTCGCCATACTATAGCCTTGCTTCTTTGGTCAATTTTTCAACATGCTGTTTTGGGGTTGTTTTGGCTGTTTTTGAATGTTTTATCATCACAGTATTGTATAACATGCCTCTACATGCTATACTAAGTGTTTTTCAGCTGTTTTTGGGACATGTCAAATTTTGACATTTTCGCCATACTATAGCCTTGCTTCTTTGGTCAATTTTTCAACATGCTATTTGATGAGGTTTTGGGCCGTTTTTGGATGCCTTATCAACACTGTATGTTATAACATGCCTCTACATGCTATACTAAGTGTTTTTCAGCTGTTTTTGGGACATGTCAAATTTTGACATTTTCGCCATACTATAGCCTTGCTTCTTTGGTCAATTTTTCAACATGCTGTTTTGGGGTTGTTTTGGCTGTTTTTGAATGTTTTATCATCACAGTATTGTATAACATGCCTCTACATGCTATACTAAGTGTTTTTCAGCTGTTTTTGGGACATGTCAAATTTTGACATTTTCGCCATACTATAGCCTTGCTTCTTTGGTCAATTTTTCAACATGCTGTTTTGGTGGTTTTTTGGCTGTTTTTGAATGTTTTATCATCACAGTATTGTATAACATGCCTCTACATGCTATACTAAGTGTTTTTCAGCTGTTTTTGGGACATGTCAAATTTTGACATTTTCGCCATACTATAGCCTTGCTTCTTTGGTCAATTTTTCAACATGCTGTTTTATGGGGTTTTGGGCCGTTTTGGGATGTTTTTTCAACACTGTATGTTATAACATGCCTCCACATGCTATACTAAGTGTTTTTCAGCTGTTTTTGGGACATGTCAAATTTTGACATTTTCGCCATACTATAGCCTTGCTTCTTTGGTCAATTTTTCAACATGCTGTTTTGGGGTTGTTTTGGCTGTTTTTGAATGTTTTATCATCACAGTATTGTATAACATGCCTCTACATGCTATACTAAGTGTTTTTCAGCTGTTTTTGGGACATGTCAAATTTTGACATTTTCGCCATACTATAGCCTTGCTTCTTTGGTCAATTTTTCAACATGCTATTTGATGAGGTTTTAATGGGCCGTTTTTGATGCCTTATCAACACTGTATGTTATAACATGCCTCTACATGCTATACTAAGTGTTTTTCAGCTGTTTTTGGGACATGTCAAATTTTGACATTTTCGCCATACTATAGCCTTGCTTCTTTGGTCAATTTTTCAACATGCTGTTTTTGGGTTGTTTTTGCTGGTTTTGAATGTTTTATCATCACAGTATTGTATAACATGCCTCTACATGCTATACTAAGTGTTTTTCAGCTGTTTTTGGGACATGTCAAATTTTGACATTTTCGCCATACTATAGCCTTGCTTCTTTGGTCAATTTTTCAACATGCTATTTGATGGGGTTTTTGGCTGTTTTTGAATGTTTTATCATCACAGTATTGTATAACATGCCTCTACATGCTATACTAAGTGTTTTTCAGCTGTTTTTGGGACATGTCAAATTTTGACATTTTCGCCATACTATAGCCTTGCTTCTTTGGTCAATTTTTCAACATGCTATTTTATGAGGTTTTGGGCCATTTTTGGATGCTTTATCAACACTGTATGTTATAACATGCCTCTACATGCTATACTAAGTGTTTTTCAGCTGTTTTTGGGACATGTCAAATTTTGACATTTTCGCCATACTATAGCCTTGCTTCTTTGGTCAATTTTTCAACATGCTGTTTTGGGGTTGTTTTGGCTGTTTTTGAATGTTTTATCATCACAGTATTGTATAACATGCCTCTACATGCTATACTAAGTGTTTTTCAGCTGTTTTTGGGACATGTCAAATTTTGACATTTTCGCCATACTATAGCCTTGCTTCTTTGGTCAATTTTTCAACATGCTATTTGATGAGGTTTTGGGCGTTTTGGATGCTTTATCAACACTGTATGTTATAACATGCCTCTACATGCTATACTAAGTGTTTTTCAGCTGTTTTTGGGACATGTCAAATTTTGACATTTTCGCCATACTATAGCCTTGCTTCTTTGGTCAATTTTTCAACATGTTGTTTTGGGGTTTTTTTGGCTGTTTTTGAATGTTTTATCATCACAGTATTGTATAACATGCCTCTACATGCTATACTAAGTGTTTTTCAGCTGTTTTTGGGACATGTCAAATTTTGACATTTTCGCCATACTATAGCCTTGCTTCTTTGGTCAATTTTTCAACATGCTGTTTTGGGGTTGTTTTGGCTGTTTTTGAATGTTTTATCATCACAGTATTGTATAACATGCCTCTACATGCTATACTAAGTGTTTTTCAGCTGTTTTTGGGACATGTCAAATTTTGACTTTTTCGCCATACTATAGCCTTGCTTCTTTGGTCATTTTTTCAACATGCTATTTTATGAGGTTTTGGGCCGTTTTTGATGCTTTATCAACACTGTATGTTATAACATGCCTCTACATGCTATACTAAGTGTTTTTCAGCTGTTTTGGGACATGTCAAATTTTGACATTTTCGCCATACTATAGCCTTGCTTCTTTGGTCAATTTTTCAACATGCTGTTTTGGGGTTTTTTGGCTGTTTTTGAATGTTTTATCATCACAGTATTGTAAAACATGCCTCTACATGCTATACTAAGTGTTTTTCAGCTGTTTTTGGGACATGTCAAATTTTGACATTTTCGCCATACTATAGCCTTGCTTCTTTGGTCAATTTTTCAACATGCTGTTTTGGGGTTGTTTTGGCTGTTTTTGAATGTTTTATCATCACAGTATTGTATAACATGCCTCTACATGCTATACTAAGTGTTTTTCAGCTGTTTTTGGGACATGTCAAATTTTGACATTTTCGCCATACTATAGCCTTGCTTCTTTGGTCATTTTTTCAACATGCTATTTTATGAGGTTTTAATGCGTTTTTGATGCTTTATCAACACTGTATGTTATAACATGCGTCTACATGCTATACTAAGTGTTTTTCAGCTGTTTTTGGGACATGTCAAATTTTGACATTTTCGCCATACTATAGCCTTGCTTCTTTGGTCAATTTTTCAACATGTTGTTTTGGGGGTTGTTTTGGCTGTTTTTGAATGTTTTATCATCACAGTATTGTATAACATGCGTCTACATGCTATAATAAGTGTTTTTCAGCTGTTTTTGGGACATGTCAAATTTTGACATTTTCGCCATACTATAGCCTTGCTTCTTTGGTCAATTTTTCAACATGCTGTTTTGGAGGTTTTTTGGCTGTTTTTGAATGTTTTATCATCACAGTATTGTATAACATGCCTCTACATGCTATACTAAGTGTTTTTCAGCTGTTTTTGGGACATGTCAAATTTTGACATTTTCGCCATACTATAGCCTTGCTTCTTTGGTCAATTTTTCAACATGCTATTTTATGAGGTTTTAATGCGTTTTTGATGCTTTATCAACACTGTATGTTATAACATGCCTCTACATGCTATACTAAGTGTTTTTCAGCTGTTTTTGGGACATGTCAAATTTTGACATTTTCGCCATACTATAGCCTTGCTTCTTTGGTCAATTTTTCAACATGCTGTTTTGGGGTTGTTTTGGCTGTTTTTGAATGTTTTATCATCACAGTATTGTATAACATGCCTCTACATGCTATACTAAGTGTTTTTCAGCTGTTTTTGGGACATGTCAAATTTTGACATTTTCGCCATACTATAGCCTTGCTTCTTTGGTCAATTTTTCAACATGCTATTTGATGAGGTTTTGGGCCGTTTTTGGATGCCTTATCAACACTGTATGTTATAACATGCCTCTACATGCTATACTAAGTGTTTTTCAGCTGTTTTTGGGACATGTCAAATTTTGACATTTTCGCACTACTATAGCCTTGCTTCTTTGGTCAATTTTTCAACATGTTGTTTTGGGGTTTTTTTGGCTGTTTTTGAATGTTTTATCGTCACAGTATTGTATAACATGCCTCTACATGCTATACTAAGTGTTTTCAGCTGTTTTTGGGACATGTCAAATTTTGACATTTTCGCCATACTATAGCCTTGCTTCTTTGGTCAATTTTTCAACATGCTGTTTTGGGGTTTTTTGGCTGTTTTGAATGTTTTATCATCACAGTATTGTATAACATGCCTCTACATGCTATACTAAGTGTTTTTCAGCTGTTTTTGGGACATGTCAAATTTTGACATTTTCGCCATACTATAGCCTTGCTTCTTTGGTCAATTTTTCAACATGCTGTTTTGAGGTTGTTTTGGCTGTTTTGAATGTTTTATCATCACCGTATTGTATAACATGCCTCTACATGCTATACTAAGTGTTTTTCAGCTGTTTTTGGGACATGTCAAATTTTGACATTTTCGCCATACTATAGCCTTGCTTCTTTGGTCAATTTTTCAACATGCTATTTTATGAGGTTTTGGGCCATTTTTGGATGCTTTATCAACACTGTATGTTATAACATGCCTCTACATGCTATACTAAGTGTTTTTCAGCTGTTTTTGGGACATGTCAAATTTTGACATTTTCGCCATACTATAGCCTTGCTTCTTTGGTCAATTTTTCAACATGCTGTTTTGGGGTTGTTTTGGCTGTTTTTGAATGTTTTATCATCACAGTATTGTATAACATGCCTCTACATGCTATACTAAGTGTTTTTCAGCTGTTTTTGGGACATGTCAAATTTTGACATTTTCGCCATACTATAGCCTTGCTTCTTTGGTCATTTTTTCAACATGCTATTTTATGAGGTTTTGGGCCGTTTTTGGATGCTTTATCAACACTGTATGTTATAACATGCCTCTACATGCTATACTAAGTGTTTTTCAGCTGTTTTTGGGACATGTCAAATTTTGACATTTTCGCCATACTATAGCCTTGCTTCTTTGGTCAATTTTTCAACATGCTGTTTTGGGGTTGTTTTGGCTGTTTTTGAATGTTTTATCATCACAGTATTGTATAACATGCCTCTACATGCTATACTAAGTGTTTTTCAGATGTTTTTGGGACATGTCAAATTTTGACATTTTCGCCATACTATAGCCTTGCTTCTTTGGTCAATTTTTCAACATGCTATTTGATGAGGTTTTGGGCTGTTTTGGATGCCTTATCAACACTGTATGTTATAACATGCCTCTACATGCTATACTAAGTGTTTTTCAGCTGTTTTTGGGACATGTCAAATTTTGACATTTTCGCCATACTATAGCCTTGCTTCTTTGGTCAATTTTTCAACATGTTGTTTTGGGGTTTTTTTTGGCTGTTTTTGAATGTTTTATCATCACAGTATTGTATAACATGCGTCTACATGCTATACTAAGTGTTTTTCAGCTGTTTTTGGGACATGTCAAATTTTGACATTTTCACTATACTATAGCCTTGCTTCTTTGGTCAATTTTTCAACATGCTGTTTTGGGGTTGTTTTGGCTGTTTTTGAATGTTTTATCATCACAGTATTGTATAACATGCCTCTACATGCTATACTAAGTGTTTTTCAGCTGTTTTTGGGACATGTCAAATTTTGACATTTTCGCCATACTATAGCCTTGCTTCTTTGGTCAATTTTTCAACATGCTGTTTTGGGGTTGTTTTGGCTGTTTTTGAATGTTTTATCATCACAGTATTGTATAACATGCCTCTACATGCTATACTAAGTGTTTTTCAGCTGTTTTTGGGACATGTCAAATTTTGACATTTTCGCCATACTATAGCCTTGCTTCTTTGGTCAATTTTTCAACATGCTATTTGATGAGGTTTTGGGCCGTTTTTGGATGCCTTATCAACACTGTATGTTATAACATGCCTCTACATGCTATACTAAGTGTTTTTCAGCTGTTTTTGGGACATGTCAAATTTTGACATTTTCGCCATACTATAGCCTTGCTTCTTTGGTCAATTTTTCAACATGCTGTTTTGGGGTTGTTTTGGCTGTTTTTGAATGTTTTATCATCACAGTATTGTATAACATGCCTCTACATGCTATACTAAGTGTTTTTCAGCTGTTTTTGGGACATGTCAAATTTTGACTTTTTCGCCATACTATAGCCTTGCTTCTTTGGTCATTTTTTCAACATGCTACTTTATGAGGTTTTGGGCCGTTTTTGGATGCTTTATCAACACTGTATGTTATAACATGCGTCTACATGCTATACTAAGTGTTTTTCAGCTGTTTTTGGGACATGTCAAATTTTGACATTTTCGCCATACTATAGCCTTGCTTCTTTGGTCAATTTTTCAACATGCTGTTTTGGGGTTGTTTTGGCTGTTTTGAATGTTTTATCATCACAGTATTGTATAACATGCCTCTACATGCTATACTAAGTGTTTTTCAGCTGTTTTTGGGACATGTCAAATTTTGACATTTTCGCCATACTATAGCCTTGCTTCTTTGGTCAATTTTTCAACATGCTATTTGATGAGGTTTTGGGCCGTTTTTGGATGCCTTATCAACACTGTATGTTATAACATGCCTCTACATGCTATACTAAGTGTTTTTCAGCTGTTTTTGGGACATGTCAAATTTTGACATTTTCGCCATACTATAGCCTTGCTTCTTTGGTCAATTTTTCAACATGCTGTTTTGGGGGTTTTTTTGGCTGTTTTTGAATGTTTTATCATCACAGTATTGTATAACATGCCTCTACATGCTATACTAAGTGTTTTTCAGCTGTTTTTGGGACATGTCAAATTTTGACATTTTCGCCATACTATAGCCTTGCTTCTTTGGTCAATTTTTCAACATGCTGTTTTGGGGTTTTTTTGGCTGTTTTTGAATGTTTTATCATCACAGTATTGTATAACATGCCTCTACATGCTATACTAAGTGTTTTTCAGCTGTTTTTGGGACATGTCAAATTTTGACATTTTCGCCATACTATAGCCTTGCTTCTTTGGTCAATTTTTCAACATGCTATTTTATGAGGTTTTTGGCTGTTTTGAATGCTTTATCAACACTGTATGTTATAACATGCCTCTACATGCTATACTAAGTGTTTTTCAGCTGTTTTTGGGACATGTCAAATTTTGACATTTTCGCCATACTATAGCCTTGCTTCTTTGGTCAATTTTTCAACATGCTGTTTTGGGGTTTTTTTGGCTGTTTTTGAATGTTTTATCATCACAGTATTGTATAACATGCCTCTACATGCTATACTAAGTGTTTTTCAGCTGTTTTTGGGACATGTCAAATTTTGACATTTTCGCCATACTATAGCCTTGCTTCTTTGGTTATTTTTTTTAACATGCTTTTTCATGAAGTTTTGGGCCGTATTTGGATGCCTTATCAACACTGTATGTTATAACATGCCTCTACATGCTATACTAAGTGTTTTTCAGCTGTTTTTGGGACATGTCAAATTTTGACATTTTCGCCATACTATAGCCTTGCTTCTTTGGTCAATTTTTCAACATGCTGTTTTTGGGTTGTTTTATTGTTTTGAATGTTTTATCATCACAGTATTGTATAACATGCCTCTACATGCTATACTAAGTGTTTTTCAGCTGTTTTTGGGACATGTCAAATTTTGACATTTTCGCCATACTATAGCCTTGCTTCTTAGGTCAATTTTTCAACATGCTGTTTTGGGGTTTTTTTGGCTGTTTTTGAATGTTTTATCATCACAGTATTGTATAACATGCCTCTACATGCTATACTAAGTGTTTTTCAGCTGTTTTTGGGACATGTCAAATTTTGACATTTTCGCCATACTATAGCCTTGCTTCTTTGGTCAATTTTTCAACATGCTATTTTATGAGGTTTTGGGCCATTTTTGGATGCTTTATCAACACTGTATGTTATAACATGCCTCTACATGCTATACTAAGTGTTTTTCAGCTGTTTTTGGGACATGTCAAATTTTGACATTTTCGCCATACTATAGCCTTGCTTCTTTGGTCATTTTTTCAACATGCTGTTTTGGGGTTGTTTTGGCTGTTTTTGAATGTTTTATCATCACAGTATTGTATAACATGCCTCTACATGCTATACTAAGTGTTTTTCAGCTGTTTTTGGGACATGTCAATTTTTGACATTTTCGCCATACTATAGCCTTGCTTCTTTGGTCAATTTTTCAACATGCTATTTGATGAGGTTTTTGGGCTTTTTGGATGCCTTATCAACACTGTATGTTATAACATGCCTCTACATGCTATACTAAGTGTTTTTCAGTTGTTTTTGGGACATGTCAAATTTTGACATTTTAAGCCATACTATAGCCTTGCTTCTTTGGTCAATTTTTCAACATGCTGTTTTTGGGTTGTTTTGGCTGTTTTTGAATGTTTTATCATCACAGTATTGTATAACATGCCTCTACATGCTATACTAAGTGTTTTTCAGCTGTTTTTGGGACATGTCAAATTTTGACATTTTCGCCATACTATAGCCTTGCTTCTTTGGTCAATTTTTCAACATGTTGTTTTGGGTTTTTTTTTGGCTGTTTTTGAATGTTTTATCATCACAGTATTGTATAACATGCCTCTACATGCTATACTAAGTGTTTTTCAGCTGTTTTTGGGACATGTCAAATTTTGACATTTTCACCATACTATAGCCTTGCTTCTTTGGTCAATTTTTCAACATGCTGTTTTGGGGTTGTTTTGGCTGTTTTGAATGTTTTATCATCACAGTATTGTATAACATGCCTCTACATGCTATACTAAGTGTTTTTCAGCTGTTTTTGGGACATGTCAATTTTTGACATTTTCGCCATACTATAGCCTTGCTTCTTTGGTCAATTTTTCAACATGCTATTTTTGGGGTTTTTGGCTGTTTTTGAATGTTTTATCATCACAGTATTGTATAACATGCCTCTACATGCTATACTAAGTGTTTTTCAGCTGTTTTTGGGACATGTCAAATTTTGACATTTTCGCCATACTATAGCCTTGCTTCTTTGGTCAATTTTTCAACATGCTGTTTTGGGGTTTTTTTTGGCTGTTTTTGAATGTTTTATCATCACAGTATTGTATAACATGCCTCTACATGCTATACTAAGTGTTTTTCAGCTGTTTTTGGGACATGTCAAATTTTGACATTTTCGCCATACTATAGCCTTGCTTCTTTGGTCAATTTTTCAACATGCTGTTTTGGGGGTTTTTTATTGTTTTTGAATGTTTTATCATCACAGTATTGTATAACATGCCTCTACATGCTATACTAAGTGTTTTTCAGCTGTTTTTGGGACATGTCAAATTTTGACATTTTCGCCATACTATAGCCTTGCTTCTTTGGTCATTTTTTCAACATGCTATTTTATGAGGTTTTTGGGCTGTTTTGAATGTTTTATCAACACTGTATGTTATAACATGCCTCTACATGCTATACTAAGTGTTTTTCAGCTGTTTTTGGGACATGTCAAATTTTGACATTTTCGCCATACTATAGCCTTGCTTCTTTGGTCAATTTTTCAACATGCTATTTTATGAGGTTTTGGGCCGTTTTTGGATGCTTTATCAACACTGTATGTTATAACATGCCTCTACATGCTATACTAAGTGTTTTTCAGCTGTTTTTGGGACATGTCAAATTTTGACATTTTCGCCATACTATAGCCTTGCTTCTTTGGTCAATTTTTCAACATGCTGTTTTGGGGTTTTTTTGGCTGTTCTTGAATGTTTTATCAACACTGTATTATATAACATGCCTCTACATGCTATACTAAGTGTTTTTCAGCTGTTTTTGGGACATGTCAAATTTTGACATTTTCGCCATACTATAGCCTTGCTTCTTTGGTCAATTTTTCAACATGCTATTTGATGAGGTTTTGGGCCGTTTTTGGATGCCTTATCAACACTGTATGTTATAACATGCCTCTACATGCTATACTAAGTGTTTTTCAGCTGTTTTTGGGACATGTCAATTTTTGACATTTTCGCCATACTATAGCCTTGCTTCTTTGGTCATTTTTTCAACATGCTGTTTTTGGTTTTTTTTGGCTGTTTTTGAATGTTTTATCATCACAGTATTGTATAACATGCGTCTACATGCTATACTAAGTGTTTTTCAGCTGTTTTTGGGACATGTCAAATTTTGACATTTTCGCCATACTATAGCCTTGCTTCTTTGGTCAATTTTTCAACATGCTGTTTTGGGGTTGTTTTGGCTGTTTTTGAATGTTTTATCATCACAGTATTGTATAACATGCCTCTACATGCTATACTAAGTGTTTTTCAGCTGTTTTTGGGACATGTCAATTTTTGACATTTTTGCCATACTATAGCCTTGCTTCTTTGGTCATTTTTTCAACATGCTATTTCATGAAGTTTTGGGCCATTTTGGGATGATTTTTCAATACTGTATTATATAACATGCCTCTACATGCTATACTAAGTGTTTTTCAGCTGTTTTTGGGACATGTCAAATTTTGACATTTTCGCCATACTATAGCCTTGCTTCTTTGATCATTTTTTCAACATGCTATTTTTGGTTGTTTTTGACCGTTTTAAGATGCTTTATCAACACTGTATGTTATAACATGCCTCTACATGCTATACTAAGTGTTTTTCAGCTGTTTTTGGGACATGTCAAATTTTGACATTTTCGCCATACTATAGCCTTGCTTCTTTGGTCAATTTTTCAACATGCTACTGTTACAAACCTGGCTCACTGGTTTGCAACAAAGAGAGAGTCCACACAAAGTTTGCCAGGGAATAAGGAGATGTTTATTTAACTGAATATAATTAAAAGGAAAATAAGGTGCATATCCGTAGATCAGGGTGTGAGGTGGAATGAGGTGTGTGTGTGTGTGTGTGTGTGTGTATGTGCAACAAACAGAGAACAAACCAAACTAACTAAACCATGTTGGCCATGTGGCATCAGCTGCTCAACCACCAGAGAAAGAGCAGAGTGACTCCAGCAGCCCTTTTATAGAGGTAGGCCCCGCCTATAGGTGTGGCCAGCCATTTAGACGGCCCAACTACTCTGGGGCTGCAGCAAAGGAAGAAGCTGAGGAGAGAGGCACAGATTAGTGAGGTCGTCACACTACATTTGAGGTTTTTTGACCGTTTTTGGATGCTTTATCAACACTGTATATTATCACATGCCTCTACATGCTATACTAAGTGTTTTTCAGCTGTTTTTGGGACATGTCAAATTTTGACATTTTCGCTATACTATAGCCTTGCTTCTTTGGTCATTTTTTCAACATGCTACATTTGAGGTTTTTTGACAGTTTTAAGATGCTTTATCAACACTGTATGTTATAACATGCCTCTACATGCTATACTAAGTGTTTTTCAGCTGTTTTTGGGACATGTCAAATTTTGACATTTTCGCCATACTATAGCCTTGCTTCTTTGGTCATTTTTTCAACATGCTACATTTGGGGTTGTTTTGGCTGTCTTTGAATGTTTTATCATCACAGTATTGTATAACATGCCTCTACATGCTATAGTAAGTGTTTTTCAGCTGTTTTTGGGACATGTCAAATTTTGACATTTTCGCCATACTATAGCCTTGCTTCTTTGGTCATTTTTTCAACATGCTATTTCATGAAGTTTTGGGCCGTTTTGGGATGTTTTTTCAATACTGTATTATATAACATGCCTTTTACATGCTATACTAAGTGTTTTTCAGCTGTTTTTGGGACATGTCACATTTTGACATTTTCGCCATACTATAGCCTTGCTTCTTTGGTCATTTTTTCAACATGCTATTTTTGGGGGTTTTTGACCGTTTTAAGATGCTTTATCAACACTGTATATTATCACATGCCTCTACATGCTATACTAAGTGTTTTTCAGCTGTTTTTGGGACATGTCACATTTTGACATTTTCGCCATACTATAGCCTTGCTTCTTGGGTCATTTTTTCAACATGCTATTTCATGAAGTTTTGGGCCGTTTTTGAATGTTTTTTCAACACTGTATTATATAACATGCCTCTACATGCTATACTAAGTGGTTTTAAGCTGTTTTTGGGACATGTCAAATTTTGACATTTTCGCCATACTATAGCCTTGCTTCTTTGGTCATTTTTTCAACATGCTACATTTGAGGTTTTTGACCGTTTTAAGATGCTTTATCAACACTGTATATTATCACATGCCTCTACATGCTATACTAAGTGTTTTTCAGCTGTTTTTGGGACATGTCAAATTTTGACATTTTCGCCATACTATAGCCTTGCTTCTTTGGTCATTTTTTCAACATGCTACATTTGAGGTTTTTTGACCGTTTTAAGATGCCTTATCAACACTGTATGGTATAACATGCCTCTACATGCTATACTAAGTGGTTTTCAGCTGTTTTTGGGACATGTCAATTTTTGACATTTTCGCCATACTATAGCCTTGCTTCTTTGGTCATTTTTTCAACATGCTATTTCATTAGGTTTTGGGCCATTTTGGGATGATTTTTCAACACTGTATATTATCACATGCCTCTACATGCTATACTAAGTGTTTTTCAGCTGTTTTTGGGACATGTCAAATTTTGACATTTTCGCCATACTATAGCCTTGCTTCTTTGGTCAATTTTTCAACATGCTATTTCATGAAGTTTTGACCGTTTTAAGATGCTTTATCAACACTGTATATTATCACATGCCTCTACATGCTATACTAAGTGTTTTTCAGCTGTTTTTGGGACATGTCAAATTTTGACATTTTCGCCATACTATAGCCTTGCTTCTTTGGTCATTTTTTCAACATGCTGTTTTGGGTTTTTTTTGGCTGTTTTTGAATGTTTTATCATCACAGTATTGTATAACATGCCTCTACATGCTATACTAAGTGTTTTTCAGCTGTTTTTGGGACATGTCAATTTTTGACATTTTCGCCATACTATAGCCTTGCTTCTTTGGTCATTTTTTCAACATGCTATTTCATGAAGTTTTGGGCCATTTTGGGATGATTTTTCAACACTGTATATTATCACATGCCTCTACATGCTATACTAAGTGTTTTTCAGCTGTTTTTGGGACATGTCACATTTTGACATTTTCGCCATACTATAGCCTTGCTTCTTTGGTCATTTTTTCAACATGCTATTTCATGAAGTTTTGGGCCGTTTTGGGATGTTTTTTCAATACTGTATTATATAACATGCCTCTACATGCTATACTAAGTGTTTTTCAGCTGTTTTTGGGACATGTCAAATTTTGACATTTTCGCCATACTATAGCCTTGCTTCTTTGGTCAATTTTTCAACATGCTATTTTTGGGTTTTTTTGACTGTTTTAAGATGCTTAATCAACACTGTATGTTATAACATGCCTCTACATGCTATACTAAGTGGTTTTAAGCTGTTTTTGGGACATGTCAATTTTTGACATTTTCGCCATACTATAGCCTTGCTTCTTTGGTCATTTTTTCAACATGCTATTTCATGAGGTTTTGGGCCGTTTTTGGATGCCTTATCAACACTGTATGGTATAACATGCCTCTACATGCTGTACTAAGTGGTTTTCAGCTATTTGTGGGACATGTCAATTTTTGACATTTTCACCATACTATAGCCTTGCTTCTTTGGTCATTTTTTCAACATGCTATTTCATGAAGTTTTGGGCCGTTTTGGGATGTTTTTTCAACACTGTATGTTATAACATGCCTCTACATGCTATACTAAGTGTTTTTCAGCTGTTTTTGGGACATGTCAAATTTTGACATTTTCGCCATACTATAGCCTTGCTTCTTTGGTCATTTTTTCAACATGCTACATTTGAGGTTTTTTGACCGTTTTAAGATGCTTTATCAACACTGTATATTATCACATGCCTCTACATGCTATACTAAGTGTTTTTCAGCTGTTTTTGGGACATGTCAAATTTTGACATTTTCGCCATACTATAGCCTTGCTTCTTTGGTCATTTTTTCAACATGCTATTTCATGAGGTTTTGGGCCGTTTTTGGATGCCTTATCAACACTGTATGGTATAACATGCCTCTACATGCTGTACTAAGTGGTTTTCAGCTATTTTTGGGACATGTCAATTTTTGACATTTTCGCCATACTATAGCCTTGCTTCTTTGGTCAATTTTTCAACATGCTATTTCATGAAGTTTTTGACTGCTTTTAAGATGCTTTATCAACACTGTATGTTATAACATGCCTCTACATGCTATACTAAGTGTTTTTCAGCTGTTTTTGGGACATGTCAAATTTTGACATTTTCGCCATACTATAGCCTTGCTTCTTTGGTCATTTTTCAACATGCTACATTTTGAGGTTTTTGGGCCGTTTTTGGATGCCTTATTAACACTGTATGTTATAACATGCCTCTACATGCTATACTAAGTGGTTTTCAGGTATTTTTGGGACATGTCAATTTTTGACATTTTCGCCATACTATAGCCTTGCTTCTTTGGTCATTTTTTCAACATGCTATTTCATGAAGTTTTGGGCCGTTTTGGGATGTTTTTTCAACACTGTATGTTATAACATGCCTCTACATGCTATACTAAGTGTTTTTCAGCTGTTTTTGGGACATGTCAAATTTTGACATTTTCGCCATACTATAGCCTTGCTTCTTTGGTCAATTTTTCAACATGCTGTTTTGGGTTTTTTTTCGCTGTTTTTGAATGTTTTATCAACACTGTATGTTATAACATGCCTGTACATGCTGTACTAAGTGTTTTTCAGCTGTTTTTGGGACATGTCAAATTTTGACATTTTCGCCATACTATAGCCTTGCTTCTTTGGTCAATTTTTCAACATGCTGTTTTGGGTTTTTTTTGGCTGTTTTTGAATGTTTTATCATCACAGTATTGTATAACATGCCTCTACATGCTATACTAAGTGTTTTTCAGCTGTTTTTGGGACATGTCAAATTTTGACATTTTCGCCATACTATAGTCTTGCTTCTTTGGTCATTTTTTCAACATGCTATTTCATGAAGTTTTGGGCCGTTTTGGGATGTTTTTTCAACACTGTATTATATAACATGCCTCTACATGCTATACTAAGTGGTTTTAAGCTGTTTTTGGGACATGTCAAATTTTGACATTTTCGCCATACTATAGCCTTGCTTCTTTGGTCATTTTTTCAACATGCTATTTCATTAGGTTTTGGGCCGTTTTTGGATGCCTTATCAGCACTGTATGGTATAACATGCCTCTACATGCTATACTAAGTGGATTTAAGCTGTTTTTGGGACATGTCAATTTTTGACATTTTCGCCATATTATAGCCTTGCTTCTTTGGTCATTTTTTCAACATGCTACATTTGAGGTTTTTTGACCATTTTTGGATGCTTTCTCAACACTGTATATTATCACATGCCTCTACATGCTATACTAAGTGTTTTTCAGCTGTTTTTGGGACATGTCAAATTTTGACATTTTCGCCATACTATAACCTTGCTTCTTTGGTCATTTTTTCAACATGCTACATTTGTGGGTTTTTTTGACCGTTTTAAGATGCTTTATCAACACTGTATGTTATAACATGCCTCTCCATGCTATACTAAGTGTTTTTCAGCTGTTTTTGGGACATGTCAAATTTTGACATTTTCGCCATACTATAGCCTTGCTTCTTTGGTCAATTTTTCAACATGCTGTTTTGGGGTTTTTTTTGGCTGTTTTTGAATGTTTTATCATCACAGTATTGTATAACATGCCTCTACATGCTATACTAAGTGTTTTTCAGCTGTTTTTGGGACATGTCAAATTTTGACATTTTTGCCATACTATAGCCTTGCTTCTTTGGTCATTTTTTCAACATGCTATTTCATGGGTTTTTGGGCCGTATTTGGATGCCTTATCAACACTGTATGTTATAACATGCCTCTACATGCTATACTAAGTGGTTTTAAGCTGTTTTTGGGACATGTCAATTTTTGACATTTTCGCCATACTATAGCCTTGCTTCTTTGGTCATTTTTTCAACATGCTACATTTGAGGTTTTTTGATTGTTTTTGGATGCTTTATCGACACTGTATATTATCACATGCCTCTACATGCTATACTAAGTGTTTTTCAGCTGTTTTTGGGACATGTCAAATTTTGACATTTTCGCCATACTATAGCCTTGCTTCTTTGGTCAATTTTCAACATGCTGTTTTGGGGTTTTTTTTGGCTGTTTTTGAATGTTTTATCATCACAGTATTGTATAACATGCCTCTACATGCTATACTAAGTGGTTTTCAGCTGTTTTTGGGACATGTCAAATTTTGACATTTTTGCCATACTATAGCCTTGCTTCTTTGGTCATTTTTTCAACATGCTATTTCATGAGGTTTTGGGCCGTCAGTCCAGCCGCGTCATTCTCAGCTGCGAACCAATCCAGTGAGAGCTGAAGGTCATGGCCTGATGAAGCCAACAGGATCACATCATCTGTGAAAAGCAGCGACCCAATCTTGAGGTCACCAAACCGGACCCACTCAACACTCTGGCTGCGCCTAGAAATTCTGTCCATTAAGGTTATGAACAGAATCGGTGACAAAGGGCAGCCCTGGCGGAGTCCAACACTCACCTGAAACGAGTCCGACTTACTGCCAGCAATGTGGACAAAGTTCTGACACCGGTCGTACAGGGAACGGACAGCCCATATCAGGGGTCCGATTCCCCATATTCCAGGAGTACCCCCCACAGGACTCCCCAAGGGACACGGTCGAATGCCTTCTCCAAGTCCACAAAGCCCATGTCAACTGGTTGGGCAAACTCCCATGCACCCTCAAGGATCATGCCAAGGGTCCAGAGCTGGTCCACAGTTCCACGACCAGGACGTAAACCACATTGCTCCTCTTGAATCCGAGGTTTGACTGTCCGGCGGACCCTCCTCTCCAGTACCCCAGAATAGACCTTACCAGGTAGGCTGAGGAGTGTGATCCCCCTATAGTTGGAACACACCCTCCCGTCCCCGTTCTTAAAAAGAGGGACCACCACCCCGGTCTGCCAGTCCAGAGGCACTGCCCCCGATGTCCACGCAATGCTGTAGAGTCGTGTCAACCATGACAGCCCCACAACATCCAGGGCCCTAAGGAACTCTGGGCAGATCTCATCCACCCCCGGGGCCCTGCCACTGAGGAGCTTTTTGACCACCTCGGCAACCTCAGCTCCACAGATGGAAGAGCCCACCCCTGAGTCCCCAGGCCCTGCTTCCTCACAGGAAGGCGTGTCGGTGGGATTGAGGAGGTCTTCAAAGTATTCCTTCCACCGGTTCACAACGTCCCGAGTCAAGGTCAGAGACGCACCTTCCCCATCATACACAGTGTTGAGCGAGCACCGCTTTGCTGTCTTGAGACGCCGGATGGTGGTCCAGAACCTCTTTGAGACCGTCCGGAAGTGTTTCTCCATGGCCTCACCGAACTCCTCCCATGCCTGGGTTTTCACTTCGGCGACCGCCAAAACTGCGCTCGGCTTGGCTTGCCGGTACCTGTCTGCTGCCTCGGGAGTCCCACAGGCCAAGAAGGCCCAATAGGACTCCTTCTTCAGCTTGACGGCACCCCTCATCGCTGGAGTCCACCAACGGGGTTGGGTGTTGCCGCCCCGACAGGCACCACCTTACAGCCACAGCACCGATCAGCTGCCTCAACAATAGAGGCACGGAATATGGCCACTCAGGCTCAATGTCCCCCGCTTCCCCCCGGGACATGGTCGAAGCTCTTCCGGAGGTGGGAGTTAAAGCTCCTTCTGACGGGAGACTCTGCCAGACGTTCCCAGCAGACCCTCACAATGTGTTTGGGTCTGAGCTAACTAACCACCAGGTGGTGATCGGTTGACAGCTCCACCCCTCTCTTCACCCAAGTGTCCAAGAAATGCGGCTGCAAGTCTGACGACACGACTGCAAAGTCGTTCACTGAACTGCGGCCTAGGGTGTCCTGATGCCAAGTGCACATATGGACACCCTTATGCTTGAACATGGTGTTTGTTATGGACAATCTGTGGCGAGCACAGAAGTCCAATAACAAAATACCACTCGGGTTCAGATCAGGGGGGCCATTCCTCCTGATCACGCCCTTCCAGGTCTAACTGTTGTTGCCAACGTGAGTGTTGAAGTCCCCCAGCAGAACCAGGGAGTCCCCAGAAGGAGAACTCTCCAGTACCCCCTCCAAGGACTCCAAAAAGGGTGGACACTCTGAGCTGCTGTTTGGACCATAGGCACAAACAACAGTCAGGATCCGTCCCCCCAACCCTAAGCGGAGGGAGGCTACCCTCTTGTTCCCTGGGGTAAACTCCAACATCCAGGCACCAAGCCGGGGGGCTTTAAGTATTGCCACCCCTGCCCGGTGCCTCTCACCAGTGGCAACTCCAGAGTAGAAGAGAGTCCAACTCCTCTCGAGAAGACTGGTTCTGGAGCCCATGCTGTGTGTCGAGTTGAGGCCGACTATATCTAGTCAGAACTTCTCAACCTCGTGCAGCAGCTCAGGCTCCTTCCCCACCAGAGAGGTGATTTTCAATGTCCCTGGAGCTCGCCTCTGCAGCCGAGGATCGGACCGCCAAGGTCCCTGCCTCTGGCTATGCCCAACTCACACAGCACTTGACCCAGTTGGCCCCTCCTATGGGTGGTGAGCCCATGGGAAGGAGGTCCCACATCCAGGCCCCATGGGTAAAGGCCCAGCCACCAGGCCCTCGCCATCGAGCCCCATCCCCAGGCCTGGCTCCAGGGGGAGGGCCCCGGTGAACCGCGTTCGAGCGAGGGAAACTTCGAAACATTTGTTGCATTCATCAAAAGAGGTCCTGTGAGCTACACTTTGTCCCTTAGGACCTGTTTGCCACAGGTGACCCTACCAGGGGCATAAAGCCCAGACAACTGAGCTCCTAGGATCACTGGGACACGCAAATCCCTCCACCACGATAAGGTGGCAGTTTAGGGAGGGAGCCTTGCTTTTTTGGTCATTTTTTCAACATGCTATTTTTTGGGTTTTGGGGTGGTTTTTAGATGTTTTTTCAACACTGTATCGTATGACATGCCTCTACATGCTATACTAAGTGGTTTTCAGCTGTTGTTTGGACATGTCAAATTTTGACATTTTTGCCATACTATAGCCTTGCTATCTTGGTCATTTTTTCAACATGTTATTTTTTGAGGTTCTAGTTTGTTTTTGGATGTTTTTCAACACTGTATAGTATAATATGCTTCTACATGCTATACTAAGTGTTTTTCAGCTGTTTTTTGGACATTTTTGACATTTTCGCTATACTATAATATTGCTGTTTTGGTCATATATTCAACATGTTTTTTCAACATGCTATACTATGAAGTGCCTTGATAAGCTGTTTAATGTGGTTTTCAGCTGTTTCAGCATGTAATATTTTCACATTTTTCGACATATCATTCAATGTCATTTTTTCATCATGCTATAATGATGATTTTTTTTACATTTTATACCATGACATCAACTATGTGGTTTTCAGCTATTTTTTGGACCTGTCATATTTTGACATTTTTTGAAATACTATACTATAACATTTTCGGTCATGTTTGTGGATGTTTTTTCGACATGCTACACAATGACTATGGTTTGGCTCAGTGGGTATATCATGTGCTTAATGTGCCTGAGGTTGCAGGTTCAAGTCCTATCTGGGACAGGTGTTTTTTGAAGATTGCTGTCAAAAACCACAGAGCTAAATGGAACGTCATAAACATGCAAAGTATCAGGAGGTTTGGTTCAGTGGGTAAATCAGGCGGTTAGTATGCCTGAGGTTGCTGGTTCAAGTCTTATCTGGGATAGGTGACTTTTGAAGACTGCTAAAGGGAATGTCGAATACATGAAGTTGGGTTTTGATACAGGAAGGACAGTCAAGAGACAGGAAGTTGAGGTGAGAAGCAGGAAGTTGGGTTGAGAGACAGTAAGGTTAGTCAAGTTACAACAAGTTAAGTTGAGAGACAGGAAGTTGAGTAAAGGTAGAAGATGGAGGTAGAGGATGAGAGTATAAGAGGTGAAAATAGGAATAAGAACAGGGTAAGTAGAAGGATGGTAGGAAGTAGTAGTGGAGTAGGAAAGTCAGGAAAGTGGCAGAGTAGGAAGGTAGGAAACTCAGGAACATAGCACAAAGCAGCTTTGCGCGAGTCTGGAAAGATGAAAGACTGGGATGATACATCCCTTAGGTCTTGAATGACAGGGAGCAGTCCTAAAATGAAGGAAGGCCGGTACATCATCGATGACATGAACAACGAACACTTCAAACAGTTAAAAAACACATAATTGTCTCCTGAATTTTCATATACTGAATACTGAATTTTCCCTGCCAAGAGTTGATTATCAGCCGGACTCATATATCAGTAGAGTTTTGGACAGACAGAAAGTCAAAAGTCACCTGTCCCAGATAAGACTTGAACCAGCAACCTGAGGCACACTAACCACCTGATTTACCCACTGAGCTAAACTTCCTGACATTTTGTATGTTTTCAACATTCCCTTTAGCTCAGGGAGTGACATCTGCCGAAAATTCGACTGATATTTGACTCAGGCCAGTTATCAACTAAGTTCTTTTCATCCCAACTTTTCATCACCAAGGAGTTAAGATTGGACCCACCAAATTTAATTTAAATCAGATTCATCCTGTAGGACAAGTTCACAAAAACACAAGGAGGGAAAAATCGCCAAAATTAGCACAAAATTCGAAATGGCTGACTTCCTGTTGGGAATGGGGGGGTGATGATTTTTGAGTGGCATCACTGACTTTTTTGACGATTTTGGAGTGACATACTATAGTATGACATTTTGATGTTTTTTGAGCGACATTCTCTACTATGACGTTTTTGATGATTTTCGAGTGACATGCTATAGTATGACATTTTTGATGATTTTCGAGCAACATACTGCCTATATGCCTATCGATGTAGTCAAAACATCTATAAGGTCTCGCCCTTGCAGTATCTTAACACACAGACTTACTGGAGACAGTGAAAGACTCGAAAGGTCCTCATGACATCACTGAATCATACCACTCCACACAATTACTGATGGTTCCATAACATTAGAAAGTAATTATTTTCTACGTCACATACTATACTATGATGTTTTTGATGATTTTTGAGCGACATACTATTGTATGACATTTTTGATGATTTTGTCGCTCAAAAACCATCATGGTATAGAATGTCGCTCAAAAATAATCAACATCACTGTATAGTATGTCATCCAAAAATCACGAGAAACGTCATTGTATAGTATGTCGTCCAAAATATAATAAAGTAATACTACATGCAAAATTTTAAGTACTTTGTTTAAAATAGTACTTAAAAGTCATAGTAGGGTATGTTGTTCAAAATAGCATATAAAAACTCAAATGTACAGAATGTCATCCAAAACAGCATTAAAGTTATAGTATTACATGTCATCCAAAATAGCATAAAAAAGTCATAGTATAGTATATTGTCCAAAATAGCTTCAAACAAAAAGTCATAGCACAGTGTGTCATCGAAAATAGCATCAAAATGTCATAGCATAGTACTTTGTTATTAGTCAAATTAGTCAAAGTTAGTTAAAATTAGTCAAAAAAAATGATAACAAGAGCTCTGGTTGTGACAATTTTTTAAAACTAAATAGATTTGCTTGGCAGTTATCTGGGCAGGCAGCACGTATTTGACTCGAGTTTGACATAATGTACTTTCCCCACTTCTGAGTTTAAAATGAGCTGATTTTTCTCCACAAAATAGGTCCCTCTCAGGAATAATTCACTCCTTTTTCTGATGTTAAAAAGGTCTGATGGTGAAGAGAGAGGTGGCGAACCTCTCACAATGACTCAGAAAGTGCTCATTTTAAATGGACAGCTGTGTTGCACATGCATGCATGTCACTGGATGGCTTCTACATGTTGCTACCTCTCTCCCAAGAAACTCAGTGAAACAAAATCAGTTACAGATCCGATGAAAATTCTGTGGGTTTTGGGGAGTTGATCTATGCTCTTTTGCTGCTCATGTTGGCATCCAATCACAGAGCTTGACGTAAAATCAACAAGCAATTTTATTTGTTCTGCTCTGAGGAAGAAATTTCCCTCTTTCAATTTTCTATTAGAAGGTTTATTCCTGTGGTGAAGTGTTGAATATGATAATATTAAGTCAAGACTTGTATAAATAACAATAAAACTCCTGTCATGGTCACTATCTCCCTTTCTTGGTTCAAATAATATCTTGCGCTGTGTTTATGTGGTTAGTTAACTCTACCACTCCTCTTTCTCTCCTCTCTCCTTTATCAAAACTCTCTTGTCACTGCGCCTCTGGTTTCCTCCTCCCGTCTCTTCTGCTCTCTCGCCACCACAGAAAGCCTGCTGGCTCAGAGCCCACCCCCAAGTCTCGGATCAGCCTGCCGGCGCCCAACCCCGACCACATCGGAGGCTTCAGGTTGGCCGTGGCCACGTTCGCTGGCATTGAAAGCAAGTTTGGGCTTCATCTCCCACGCTACACAGCGGTGGCAGCACCAGCAGCAGCGGCCGAATGAGGGCTTGAATGTTTTCAAAATCATTAATAGTAGTATTTTAAGTTATTTATTTAAAGTTGTTTATATCTTTTCTTCGTATAATCACTATTGTTAGTCTAAATGCAACCTTAAGGATATGTGAGGCAGTTAGCATAGGTGCTCAAAAAAAACTCTTTGTTAAACTCCTGCAGTATTTGTTTTATCTTTTGATTGACATTGTATAGAAATGTATTATAATGCGGTTTAGTTTTTTATAAAGTTCAGTTGGTTCAGTATACACACACAGGCAGCAGAGGGGCTGGCAGAAATTCAAACACACCTTAACTGCTTGCTGTTTTTGGAACATACTATCAAAAACTACATTTAGTTGCAGCTTTTTTTTCCAGTGTCTTCCTTTTATTGCTTTATAACCAAAAGCACATTCTCACACGATCATATACTGGACTAAAAAAAGACTGATCATAAATGTTGCACTTCTGTATATAGAAATCCAGAGACATATTTTCATATCTCTACGGCTATTTTGGTCCTGAGTTGCTCAAATGTATCCACAAAAATATGACCAAAAAGTATTTGAATGTAAAGACGCAGTGTAAGAAAATGAATGTACGCAATGTTTACTGTAAGGTGTTTGGTTTCAGGTTTAAATGTATGCAGATGTGTGAATATCTGAGAGACAGCTGGCACCAACTGCTGTTCTGTAGTGTGTCACGACTAAAATTTGTACAGTACAGAGAATGTAGGAGTTACATATGGCAAGTAATCACTGTGCCTTACTGTGCGTATGGCAGCAACGTGTACCGAGAGTAAAGAGAAACTTATATTAGTAAACACTATGTATACTGGAGTTTTCTTTTATTCCAAGGACAATTCAAGCCAAAACTTCATTAGCTATGCTTTAATGGTCAACATAGCAGGTTTAACAGCCAGCACTCTGCAATTACAATATACCTCTTGATAATTAACAGTTCATTAAAGAATATACAGTTGTTGCTCTTGTTTTGAACAGAAGTGCCAATACCACTATCAATTCAGTTTTGGACGCACTAACATAAAGCAGCCACAAAGCCCCACGTGTGGAAGCGCCACCATAATGACTCCATGATTATGCATCTGGCATATTTCAGGAATGTGTTGCATGCAGGCATTATACAGAGAAAAAAAGCACAACATAAAGTGAAAATAGGCGGGTTTCCATTAACCCTAAAATTGTGCAAAATGAAATTGGCATATATAAAATATGCCTCATAGAAACACGTCAATTTCGAAAAAACTCCATCTATCGCAAACAAAAAAGCCATATTTCATAAAACTGCAGCGGAAACACTTTTTTCACTTTTATAGGTCACACGATGCTATGGCTATGTGCTTGTCGGTAGGAACTGGTTCCCTGGGCATGAGTTATTGCATTGCAAAACTCTTCAAAAGTTGAGGTTGTGGAAGTTTTGAATCCACAATTCCTGTGTCAAATCATAGACTATCACCTCCCAGAAATCCCTCATACGTGGCCACTCAAGCTTGTCTTTCCATTATCACTCGCAAAACACACCTACGTCGCCTTTTATTGGAAATAATGATGGCTAGTGCAGTGGCTGCAGTAGAAATACACCTGCTAATGTTTTGAACATCCATCGCCATGCTTTGTGAAATGTTATCGGGAGAGAAGAACTGCGTAACATCACGAGAAGAGTTGCTCAATGGAAGCGCGGTCATCTCGCAATTGTGTTTTATCGACATTTCATAAATGTTGCTTAATTTTTGCACAAATCTATAATGGAAACCCGCCCAATGACATTTTGTAAACAATACATGACTAGTCTATGGACCCTGCTTTAATTTTACCGTAGTGCAAAGCATCGTCACAGTACACATATCTTCATAAGGCTATAAGACTGCCAAGTCGTATATGCTGTAGGCTCACAGGTTGCAAGCGACAAATCACCTCGAATAATTAATGAAATAAATAAGGGCGGACAAATCAGTAAAGGTCAACGGTTTAACCATTTACAGACAATATGCATTTACAGGAGAGTAAATGCAGGAATACAAATACAATAAAATTGCAGCTTTGTTTGGACCAGACAGGAACATGTACATAAAGGTGAATAAACAAAACTGACTGAGTCGCACATGCTACAGTGACACTGACAAAAGCACACCAGAGAGGTTTACCACGAAGCAAGTTTGACATAGCCTAGCTTTCTTTTGCGTTAGCTGGCTCAACAAATTCTAAAATTCCAATCGGAGATAAGTATTTCAACGATCAGTTTTCTTCGTTAACCTAGGCTTTCTGGAACTATTAATGTTTGCTTTCTGTGTTTTTATGGAAGGCTTTTTTTCAGAGCCAATGTGGGCAAATGGCTAGGGAACACTAAAAAAATACCGTAAAACTTCAAATTATAGCCTATTCCCATTTAAACCCAGTCGCTTTTACTAGTTGAGTGTGTCCACACATTCTGACAAATATAGGCATGTTTCAATTAAAAGCCTGGTTTTGTTGCCATGCAGTTCATTTTTATAGAAATTCTTTGGATGTATTAAAATGGGTTGTTGGCGACCCACTGGAGATAAATTTGGTTAAATGCTTTTATCACGCATACAAATATGATTATATGTTCATACTTTTGTCAACATGGACATACAACACACGATGTTAGGTTGGTAAGATTCTCCACAATTCAATCATTCAGTTAATTTTACTGACACCATGAGCACCAAAGAAGACAGTATTACCAGCACAGAAATCAAGGGAGACACAAAAAAAGAAATTAGTAGATCTAGACGATATTTTTTTTAACAGCTAAGGTAAAATGTAAAGTGATTTATATTCATAATGATCATAATTATATATTTACATTTATTTTACAAAAATGTAATATAATATTTTAAAAATAAATAAATAAATGAAGCCAAATTGTCCAGGTTTCAAATGGTTACATAAATAATTTGATATTGTTTCCCGTCTTTGCTGAGCAACAGTTTTGTGTGAAAAGAAAAAAATAGACAACTGTCCCAAATTTAAGCCTGTTGAGGACAGTGATTCAAGCAATGGAAAGCCCAGGCTATTAATTGAAGTTTTCCGGTATTTATTAGTTCAATTAGAGCAAGAACCATCTCTATATGTTGCATACAGTATTCTTGAAGGTTTCTGTGGCAAAAACAAACACAATGTGATGCATGCAGTTTGCGCTACTGTAACTGCTCTGTGGCATTACTAACATAGAGCTCAAAGAGTTTGCATATGACACTGAAAACTCTAGCTTTTGGCTGAGCATACCTTGTGAACTCATAGATCTTGCTTCGCATTACACCCCTCTGGTCTCTAATTCCCTCTGCTTTGGTTTGGAGTCCTGTTCTATGAAGCCAGCTCCATAGGCCCCTCCTCCTCGCCATCCGCTCGGTTAGCACGAATCTCCATCAGGGTACGAGCAAAGCGTGCCCAGTCATCAGTGTGGGCCACTGACAGCTGTAGGACAAAGAAACACAGGTTACATGGTATGAAATGCCAGCTGGACACATCTGCATAGTGTCATAGGATAGAGTGCCACACAAAAGTAAAATGAAAATTCATGACATTAAAATCTTAAAATGCCACAAAAAAAATCATACTAAAAAAATGTTAAAAAGTCCTATTGTAGTATATCATTAATAGGTAATAAAAATGTAATCATGCATTATGTCACAAAAAAGTCACAAAAATTGTCACGGTATAGTTTGTCATAAAAAAGTATGCCACTAAAAAGTCTCAGAAAAGTCCTCTTTTAGTATGCAATAAAAAAGCAATAAAATGTAATTCTATAGTATGTAAAAAAAAAAAAGTTAAAAAGTCTTAGTATATCATTAACAAGTTATCAAAATGTGACAGTATGGTATGCCATAAAAACGACATAATACAGTATGTCACTACAATGATAAAAATACACAATAACTATGAAACTGCACTGACTGTAGGGCTAATACAGGAAGTCAAATGAGTGTTCTTTAAGTGTTTAGCTGGATTCGTACACTGTGGGAGTCAGAATGAGTGGGACCAAAGCCGCAGCTGCCACCCAAGCTGTCTGCAACCGCTCGCATGGCCGGGCTGTAATTAAACAGGAACCGGGAGGAGGGAGGCAGCCATTTTGAACCCCCCCAACCCCCCACAGAGCTGGGCTGGCCACAGCAGGGGGCTTCGACAAAACATCATGTATACAGTGCCCGAGAGCTTAACAGATTTCAAGAAGCTCAAGTGTCAAAGAAAGACTGTGGGATTTAGTGTTGCCAGGCTTTAAGAAGAAGAAGGATGAAAACATTTTCATCTCACAGAGCAGCACTGAGCCACTAACCCTGATCTGCTAGTTTTTTTTTAATACAGCAGCCCGCTGACAGACTTTTGTTTTATGATTTGGACTTTCCATACAGTAGAGGACCAATCAAAACAACCCTGATCCCTGCTGATAAATGACCTAAAACCAGTTTATACTGAGTAAAATAAAACTGAAATAAAAGAATTTGGTATTTAGCTTTCCTGGAACCATCTCAAGGTTTTTCTGTTGGACCCATGGAACTGCGGCCATCTCTTTTTTCACATGCTGTTGCACACACACACACACACACACACACACACACACACATACACATACACACGCAGCTCTTTGGAGTCATAAAAGCTTTCAACCAAGCTCACTTTTATTGATGACTCTTCGTTACCATTAACCCGGTGCGGAGGCCACCAGCTCAGCCAAGCCTCGCTCCCACTTACCACACAACAAAAAGATGCTAAAATTAGCCCAGTGGCTAGGCTAACGCGCCCTCACATGGGGATCCTAACCAGAGCCCTCCAAACATGAAAAAACATACGGGATCAGGCAGGGTGGCTGGCCGCTTTGTGGTGATGGCAAAGTCATGTGGAGGCCATTTTACGGGGACACACGAAAGAGGGAGGGAAAAAAAATCAAACACATACATTCATGGCAATGCTGACAGTTGGGTAAACATACAGAGCTAAAAGACCTAAAATGATCAGTTGTGGTGCATGTGGAGGTTTTGCTGTGAAAAAAATGCACTTATTTCTCCTCTTATAGTACGTGTCTTTCGCCAAAGTCAGTGGACCAAATATACATAAAAGTTAACAAGACTACACTTTGTACTCTTAGGAAATGCAAGTATATATTTGTTAGTCACAATTCAGTTACAATAACATACACTCACTATTTGCAGGAGTTTTTCTCACCGCATGTCAGTTTATTTTTGGTAAAATCAGGAGGTATTAATGATAAGATGTAACCAGTCTTTTATTTAGTAACCGGTAACTCAAGTCCAGACATTAAAATCTCTTAATCTACTTGTAGTACAATTTGACTTCAATGGTGCAATAAATTTTGGTCATTGCAGTTCACTCATGCTTTTGGTACTTAGGGTTGTAATTAAATCTTTGATTGTTTGAAAACTAAAGCCGCCAAAACCATGCATCACCGCACCCACGGTAAATGCAAAAACAATGTACTCAGCGAATTTCTCTTTAACCCGAGCAGGCTGCCAAAATATTAAACTCATATGAGAAAAGCCCAAGTACAACCCAATTTGAAATGTCACTGTTATTATTTTGTGATGATTACAATGGTACTTGTCTACCCTTAAATGCCTTTTAAGGATCATTTTTAACCAAATTTAGGACTATTCTTTTGACAATGTTTATTTTTCTAATTGATCCACTGCAGATAAGCATAAAGGTTAGTGTACATTCAGTCCCATTCAGACAAAGGATTTTATGTAGGAATATGGTTATTACATCGAGTGAAGTTAATCTAATTTTTTTCAACAGGTAAGTAAAAAGACTAAATTAGGTCCAGTGGTAGGTTTAAAGATTTGTTACATCAGAAACATGGACTTTCATGCACAAGAGCTTATTTATTCTGACAAAAAGCGATTTAACAATAGATAAAATAAATTAAATAAAGCGTTTGTGGCAATTACAACCTCACTAATTCAAATTTAAGACTATGTAATGACTTTTAAGGACTAACATTCATAGAATTATATTTTAGACATTTTAAAACTTTTGAGGGACAAGCGCATACGCTGTGAAAAAGAGAAGTGCTCACACTGCACTATTTTTCTGTGTACCAGCAAAGGTTTTGCCCACAGTCACGCAGTATGTCTCTGCTTTACAGTCAGTGCATTATGCATTTATTCCATTTAAAAACTACATGAATATTATCCATACCTCTCCAGTATCGTAGATCCAGACTCTGCCTTCTGAGTCGCCCACAGCCACCTCCTTCCCCCCCGACGACCAGCGGACCCTATTGAGGGCTGAAGCACCCTCAATAGTCACACTGGCAGTTGGCACCTGGTGGAAAACAAATTAAACAATTCAGTTATGATCACATTACATTCATGCCAATCAGATGTTTCATGTAAACTGGGATGTTTGACTTAGACTTTTATGTTCCCAGTTTGTGGTACAGAGCAGTAAACGGTAAACATGTAAATGTACAATGTAAATAGAATTAAAGAACAGAACAATAAAAAGACAATACGAAAAGTCTATGAGCATTATCTGTCAGTAAATAAGATATATATTGCACGTTCTTGTGTATGGTGCCCGGTCTATGAGTTGACATACCCTATAATGCATGTCGCCCTCCTGCAGCTTGTTGAGTTGGGTAATTGCAATAGGAATAAGATTTTTTAGCTCAGATAATTCTAATATTAGGATATCAATACTTTTTATCAATAGGCTGAATACCTATATATATATCTAAATATATATATAATAAACACCACAGTGACACAAGAAAGTGGCAAGACCTATCAGAGCTAAATCTAAATCTAAATTTTTAGAGTGACAGGATTACAGCACATTGTGCACTTTGGATATAAAATAGTATGTGAGCCTCTAATGAGCCACATAAACCTTTATGACACCCAACAATAAATCCATAAAAGCAACATCACCTCCAGGCTGCCGCCTGCAGGCAGGTGGTGTTAAAACTGTTTTCTTTATACTTTCCTCGTTGATGAATGCAGCCTGATGAATGTGAATTTGTTAGTTATACCGCAGCTCAATAAAAAAAACAACAAACAAACATAAAATTCCTTTCATTTTTTAACAAAAAATGCACTGAAATAAAGATGCACATTTGCACATTGTTTCTTGAGTCCTTATTTATTTTCATTTAATGGCCCTAACTGCAGTTTAAGCTATTTCTCCTAATGTTTATTGGAAAATGGGAGCAGTGGGCCATTACAGTCTAATTTACAGAACTAGTTTACAACACCGGCAGCATGACTTTATCCAAATACTCAGGAGCTTAGACAAACATGGCCGTCAAAATTTACAACTTCTCATTCAAATGTGGACACACACGCAGCGCTATTTACTGTATAATAACTGTGCTCATGTTTGCTGTTGCGGGTGAGCTGTTGCTCTTTTTAGTAAACAGCAGTGCTTGTGCTTGCACCTTTAAAAACCTAAAACCATCTGCAGTGTTTCTATAAACTGTTCCTGACATGTGGCAGGCGAGTCTGACACATGTCACCAGTGGAGACAGAGGCCTTGGCATCATGTCGCCTCACACACCGAGCTTCTGCGTATTTAAAGCAGCGCTAACCACAGACTGACTGCCATTAGCCTGCTAGCTTCCACCGCTCCGCCCGAGTGGATCTGAACTGAGCGCTCTAAATTGGCTGTATATGTCTGCGTGCGTGTGCTGGAAATGAGAACCAGGCGCGCCGCAGTGCTCCGCTAGTGTCGTTATGTGTGTTTTTAATATGACGGCAACAATGGACGTCTGTTGCTATTAGACTGACTGTGTATGAGTGAATGTGCGTGCATGTGTTTGGTACATCCGTCTGTGTGTGTCTGAGCAAATGTTTCTCATAAAGCACATTGTTAGCTGAGTTAGGCCGTCGATAATGAACTCTTCCTCTGTCTGTGAAAAGGCGGCTGTTGAGGGGGAGCATGGGAAAATTGTCATATGTGCTGCAGAGGGAAGACACAGCACTAGTGATGGGATCAGTGAGGTAGATTCGGGGTTAAAATAAGAGGAGAGGAGAGAGATTAGATGAGACTGAGATGTAACATAATACTCGAGGAGATGAGAAGTGAGTTTTATATGTGGACGCTATGAAGGGGCTGCAGGAAAATGAGAAGGAGGAGAGTGAAAGAGCATTATGAGCGAGGGAGGAGAGCATCTGTAGAGATGCAGACTTGTATTAAGGTTGAAGGCTCTGTGGGTGTTGTCTCCATGGAAACCAAGTGGGAAGGAGAATGGAGGATCCTTTTATCCCTACTTTTACCTGAGTGATCAAAGGTTCGGTACCCACTCTCATATCAGAGTTGAAAAAGACTATGGTTTTCAGACTCAAGATATCTTTTCACTACGATGCAACTTTTTCTGTCTTGAAGAAATAGTTTAGGTTCTTGTTATTTTGAAAAATCAAACTATTCCATTAAAAAAGCTATTAAATGAATAGGAAACTTTGCACTCTTCATGATGTGCAGAGTAAAATAGCCAAAGATAATTTAGCTGTGATTCCTACTCGCTTAAAAAAAAAAGTTATTTGTTTTATTTTATACTATGGCTCAGTCCCAAAACAGCCCTTGCCCCTACAACTTTACCCTTACCTCTCTATTTTGGATGTCCATGTCTAGGGGAAGGGTGTCTAAATTCTTGTTGGGATAAAGGAATAGGGCCACATGGCACACTCCAAACCCAGTGTCATGAGAAATCATCAGCAAAATAGCTGCACAGGCAACAAAAGCCTCCTACGAATGTGTTTTCTTCACTAATAAAGATTTAAAAGTTGTGATAATCACTGTTTTATCATGGTTTAATGTCATTTCAATGCATTATGGTATTTTCTTTATAACAAACATAATAAAATAAATCTTTAGTAGTTTGCCAATGTCTTGTTAGCTAGCTAGCTGATTTGTGCATGACAGTCCTGAATTTCAAACTGTTTCCATGCCAACATCACCCCCCCTTTGATGGCATATGACGCTGAAGTTTAACTAAAGTCGCTAAAGCTGCTGTACTTGTTACCGCTCGACAAATATAAGTGCAGAGCTGCAGGGCAGGAGCAAAGCCTGCTGTTATTAGCCTACTGAGCATCGCTAGAAGTCGGGTAAGAAGCAGTCTGTTTGTTTGATCGGTTAATAGCATAAAATTGAGGTTGTGAACCAATCGTGAGCATCTATGCTTAACTATCTCGATATATGGCCAACGTAATTGCGATAATACCGTTACTGCCATAGACGTATCTATTTAGGTAAACACTATCGACAATGATTGCAGAAGTAGCAGGGTATTGAGGGGATGCTTTATTGAAAGTATTTGTGATGGTTGGGCGGCAGATCGGAGCTGATCGCCGACGATTAGCTGCTGCTGCCGTTCTGAAGCAGCGCTGAAGGACTATCTCCGTTAGGCTGCTCTGCTGCTGCTCCACCTGGCTGCAATGATTTAACACAACAGCAGCAGCAAACATCAGATGTCGTGCTGTTAAACAGTCCCAATAATCTCACACTGACAGGGAAATGCTTGACTCTGTCATTAAACCCATTGATAAACATTGGGTAAAGTAAGCTGTATGATATTAACAGTTATCAATGTCAGCGTGTGCGGCTCTGTCACAGGCACAGCAGTAGTGTCATCATAAACACAGAGAGAGAGAACCTGCATGCAGCTCTACAATGCAATGAGATTTTACCTGTTTTAAATAGTCAAATCTGCGGTAAAATTGCGATGACTGGACAAAACTGCAAGGTCACGCATAATTCACAGGTGTTGGCTGATTTTACTAAAACTGTTGCAATCGCAACACTGCAAAATCCCGGAGGGACTTGAAATGGGATTGGTTCTATATATTCATTATCTTTATTCAATATTTGACGCTATAATTAAACTGAATAACACGATGATCTTTACTTCACTGGCCTCAAATGCTCTCCTCCAAAAATAAATCCACAGAGAAGGCCGTGGCCTGAACTTTCTCATTTTATTATTTCCATCTCCAGCATGGGACTGCGGACTGAGGGCTGGGGCTCTCTGACTCGTGGTCTCCTGCACATCTGTGTATTTCACTGATGGAACCGAGTGTGGGAGGCAGATGGGACGAGGTGGTGGGGTCCTGAGGTTGCCTGAACGTTGGACAGAGGTTGCATGAATGTTAGAGGAACGTCTGGGTGGGAGCTTGGATGAGGAGCTGTCAACCAGTTTGATTTAAAGCGAGGGCTGCGGGAAACGCCCACAGGGGAATCTTGAACTGTGTGTGTGTGTGTGTGTGTGTGTGTGTGTGTGTGTGTAGGGAGGGCTGTGGAGGGGTTGGTGGTGGTGAGGGGGTTGATGGGAGGGAAAAGGCTTGGGTGTTTGGTTGTGTGGTTCGGGCTGAGGCCCAGCAACAGGCCCTGAGGACACCAAACACACACACGCACATCAACGTGCAAAGAGATGATACTGAAAACACGCCCATAATCAACTATATTCACCCCGCACTGCGCACACACACACACACCTCAGTGTCGTTGTTGAGGTTCCACAGGTCTAAGCGGCCCATGCCATCCACGGCGGCGAAAATCGCAGGGTGTACGGGTGACCACATGACGTCATACACATAGTCTGCGTTGTCCTCAAATGAGTACAGAGGCTTGTTGTGCTGAAAGAGAGAAAAAGAGGATATCTGTAGAGGTGTGTATGGTGAGAAAAAAGCACTGCTTAGAAAAAGAGAGTTGGGGATTACAGAAGATGACACACTGGAGATAGAGAGAGAAGAGAAGAGAGAGAGAAGGAATGGAGAGAGGGAGTGAGTGAGCTTCAGACAGAGTGGCGCTGCCTCAGCCTTGGGGCCTGTCTGGGTGCAGAGCCTAATTAAAAAGCCTAGCACATTCACACAGCACCATAAAACCGCTGGGAGAGATGAAAGGGAGGGCCCCTCCACAAGGTGTACTGTAACCTCAACACAACAGCTGTCTGAGAGGGAGAGGGAGAGATGGGAAGGGATGGAAATAGGAGGAAGAGGAGGGCTGGACAATGGACGAAATATAGGATGTGTGTGTGTGTGTGTGTGTGTGTGTGTGTGTGTGTGTGTGTGTAAAGTCTGACCAATACAGGATTTTTTAGGCCTACACTGATATCAATATTTGAAAGTACAAAAAAATATAAAAGTAAATATGCATCTTTTAACTTAAAATAAAGTTCAATAAGTTTTGTATCCAAGATTTTTATTTGATTGTGAGCGGGATGCTTTATGTTTGAAAAATAGCCTTGTCAGTGCTCTACAATTATCATACTTGACTTCATTACATGTAAGTATTTTCTTCTCTTTAGAACGTCCATACCGATGAGAAAACTGCTGCCTCACATATGATGAATCGAGGTTAATAAACCCCCCAAAGAACTCAAAACAAAAAAAAAATAAAACTGAAGTGCGCTTGACTACAACTACGACTTCAGGGTCTGTCATTCGTTTTTTTTTTTAAAAAAGACCTACATTGTGAAAGCGATGCCTGTAAGTTAGTGGATAGATGTTTTTCAGCAAATTGACTCGTTGCACATTTCGAAAGTCTAGAAGAGTTACACGATTAAACGTTTTATCCCCATTCAAGTTAGCAGAGCAAAAGCGCGGAAGTTAGCCGCATGGCTGGCGAAGTCTCTCGTGCATTTGCTCTGTGGGACAAAAAGCACCAAATAGCTCCCGTAGAAGAAAAACGGTGTTGTCAAATCTCTACCAATGGACGAATTTTTACCATTGCATCATTGCATTCCACTGTTTTTTCACTTTGACCCCAAGCTGTACTGACTTTGTTAACGCAGCCTGTAGCTGAATCCTACTGCTTGTAATGTCATTAAGGATGGAAGATAACTTAAATAAGTGGCTTAGTACAAACGTGTGTGTGTGTGTGTGTGTATCTCCATCTGTCAGAGTGGCTGTTGGGATTCCAGAGGCTCACAAACTGCATTCCTGACAGGTAGAGTGGGAGGGCTGGAAGAGAGGAGACAGGTTGGCTGAAAGAGCAAATGAAGGAATGTAGTCTCTCCCTCTCTCTCCTCCTCTCATTCCTTCTTTTGCTCTTCATCACCTTTACTCTCTCTCTCTCTCCACAGTTGTTCTGAAAGGCTGTGAGACCCACACACAAGATAGCAATGCACGCTCTCTCACACACAAACACAAACAAACAGAGCCCAGACAATTTCAAGCCTCAATTGAACCTGTTTTCCAGCCGGCGAGGTGACAGCAGAGGTCATTTTTATCCACCTCAGTTTCAACTTTCGATCAGCTGAGCGACTCTTGTTTATGTTCTCTCTCTTATCCTCTCCTTGTTTTAGTCACTGTCCCCCAAACACAGACTTTTACTCATCCTCTAGATCTTATGTTTCACATTTCCAAATTGTATTTAAAATATTGCTGTATTTTGACAGTCTGCCTTAATGCAATGTCAATCCATCTTTCTTAAATATGTCCTTTTGGCTGTACACTACAGTTTAACATTACTGTTTTACTGCAGTCTGTCCTTAATCTACCTAACTTAAATAAGGTGATTTGGGTAAATAATCTGCAGCAACAAGTCTTAAAACTAATCTTAAAATTAAACTTAATCCTTATGGCGCCATGCGTGAAGTAACTGTTTGTCATTATCTTTCCTGGGGAGCTTCTAGCACGTTTGAACTGGAAAATCATCACTGACACACTGGATACTGATAGTTAACATCACAGTGCAAAGCCAAGTTTAGAAAATGAATGGATGCAAATTAAAGCTGTAGTTGGTATGAAAAAGAAAAAAGCTTTTTTCATGTTTGCTGAAACTGTCCCCGTATCAAAACAGCACAAAATGTGACAGAGGGAAAAAAAAAATACTCCTCTGGCTTCTCTATTAGGTTACGGTATTTTTTTTTTTAGATATTTTTTCGCCTTTATTTGATAGGACAGAATGTATGAGTGAAAGGGAAGAGAGAGGGGACAACATGCAGCAAAGGGTGGAAGCTGGAGTTGAACCTGTGACCACTGCAGCAAGAACTCAGCCTCTGCACACAGGGCGCCTGCTCCATCCACTGAGCCACTGATGCCCCTACAGCCTTAATACAGGCAAACAAAAACAACCACTCAGAACTGAGGAGCCTCTGACACAGCTGTCAGTCATGTCAATCACTGTGAACTTCAGTCAAACTGTCAAACTAGGCTGCACTGTGCCATGAGAGGTTTTAGCAAATGCCATTGGAGGCAGCAGAAATAAGAGAATGGACATGATTCTTATTCAGACAGATCTGTTTCATGTACTTCTTTAAAAATATTGTGACAGTTTCAACAAATATGACACTAAGTGAATTTTACAAAAGCCTTACGTTAAAGCATTTAATACTTAAGATGTTAATTTGGCTTTAGACCATGCCATAAAAATCTGCTAAAATCCCATAGAAATGATACAACTAATAACTTTTGATGACGATAATCAACACTTTAGCATTTGCTGTCTCAAAATTCAAAATGTAACAGAGTCTGACAAGAAAACCACACAACACTTGGACTTTCAGAGGGATCTAAAACATCTACCTCTGTTGCAGCCAGAGTCATAAAATTTCATTGCTTCCATCCTGGCGGCATCACAAACATCACACTAGCTCGACAGCTTCACAGCACATTTCATAAGCATGCATTGAGGGGACTGAGATGTCCACAAATGAGAAAATGTTTCACAAACAGTGCTGGAAAAGAATACCACACCAAAAATCCTTAAGTGAAGATCAAAAGTACAGTCTCATTTTTGGCACACACAGGCTTGTTAACAATCACCTGCACAGACTGAGATGCAGGCCTTTAATTAACTTCTTAAGAGAGCAAAAGTGGAGCGATTATATTCCATCCAATCACTTAGTAGACGCTGGTTTTGGGGTCAAGAGAGCACGACGGTTCAAGTTATGCACAATCATAAACCCACTCCCAGCTGTCGCGACGTCTTCACACTCTGGCCAACTCCAAATGTTTTCACTAACCACAATATTTGCACCGCCGAGCATGAAAACATCAGGAGACTTCTGTGTGACGGCCTTTTTGAACCGTGAGGGCAAACGTGAATGCAAAGAGAATTCACTGCAAATACATACGTGTGTTACAACAGTTGGGTTGAAGGCAAACCTCAGGGGGATTTTAGGTAAGCAAAGGCAGCTTGCTTAAGGTGCATGTGAGGCATGTGTGGTGTGTCTATATTTGCACACACACACACACACACACACACACACACACACACACACACACACACACACACACGAATAGACACACAGTCAGGTATGCCGCCTGCCCAAACACAAATATGGGTTATGTGGGATAAGAGACAGACACGCATTCCTGCGGTGCCCTTTAAAGGAAAGGGAATTCCCAAATCCTGAAAAATAACACGCTCTTCTGATGAAAATCCACAGAAATGTTTTAATATGTGTCACGGGACCCTTCGCACAAGAGTTATGGACTTGCTGCATGCAAAACATGAGCTAAAACTCATCAGAGTGCTTTACTGCCTGTCACAGTCAAGGATGAAGGCTGTAACTGGATCTTGCATAAAGCTGGAGGTATTATGCAATATGCATTATGTATTTTCCTTGTACTGAATAGGTCTCTCTTTGATTTTTGGCTGTTTTTGCCATTTGCCACCCTGCTCGTGCTGATCCCTCTGTCCGTAAATGTTAGCATCACCTTCAGTATTAACCATGTAATTCTTTTGTCTTTAACATACCTCCTTGCCCTCACTGCTGACTCGACAATCCATTTCCCCCTCTCTCACTATTTTCTTTCCTTCCTTCTTCCTATGTTTGCAGACTGCATCACCTGGTCAAAGTTGTGATATGGTTTAATTTAGGGTGCCTGCACTGTAAAGTGCAAACACACTATACATTATTTGTTGTGCTATTAAGGTAGATGCTTTCAGAATGAGCTACTCTACTGTTGACTGTATTCATAGAGGTAGTAGATCATTCAGATAGATACTCCATACCTGAAAGAATGACCTACTCAAATTTGAACTACTTTTATAGGATTAGTAGGTCATTCTGATAGATATTAAAAACCTAAAAAATTGACTTTTTTGGCTACATTTATTTAAGTAGTAGATCATTCTCACAGATGTTCTCTACCTGACAGAATAATCTACTCTATCTTTAATTACATTTATAAGGGCTAAGGATAATAATGACCTTCTCATTTCTATAAATGTAGTTAAAAATAGAGTAGTTCATTCTGTCAGGTAGGGAATATCTATCAGAAAGACCTACTACCTCTATACATGTAGTTAAAAGTATGGTAACTTCTCGTGTGAGATTGGAAATAACTATCAGAATGGCCTACTTGAAATGTAGTTCAAAAAAGAGTAGCATCTATCAGAATTACCTACTTCCTCTATAAATGTAGTTAAAGTAAAGTAGCTCATTCTGTTAGGTAGGAAATGCCATCAGAATGACCTACTAATTTTATAAATGTAGATCAATTTGTCAGAAAGGAAAAATCCATCAGAGTGACCTACTACTTCTATAGGTAATCCCTAAACTTTTAACTATACTTCTAGAGGTAGTAGGCTATTTTGATAGATAATTTCTACCTGACAGAACATTTATCTACATTCATACAGGTACATACAGTAGTTCTGATAGATATTCCCTACTTGACAGAATGTCTTACTTTATTTAAGTACATTAACAGGATAAGTAGGTCACTCTGATGACATTTCCTTCGTGACAGAATGAGCTACTCTACTACTACTCATTTTTGAGGATAAGTACTCCTTTGACAATGAAATGTCTCATCTTAAAATCCTGAATTTTCAAATGCACCTCAGCACACTCTTCCTTTTCTTCGCCACCACGACCACAAAAGTGTCTTTGAATGTATTAGCTAACTTTTCAATTCTCAAACACTCACTTTGACAGAAACAGTGACAGTTTGCTTTTTACTGCCACTGAACTGCCGCCAAATGGAATTCATCACATCGGTTTGAAAGGAGAACAAATGCCCTGAGTGGACGAGGTCACTCAAATACCAGCGAGAGGAGGAGTGCCCGCCTCTTGAGTGTGCCTGCGTTAGACTCACTAAGTGCACCTCAGGGAATCTGACTGACTGAGGTGCACAGAGTTTAGGATCTGATGAAGTCTGAATGATATGTGAAGCTGATCTAATTTAACCATTACAGGGTTAAGGCAGTGTCACAGTGAAAAACTTCTGAATGAGTTGTGTGCAGTTTTTATGAACTAAAATCAACAGCTATCAGTTAAGAAAACTAATACTGGTTGTAATTCTGATACTAGAAGACGAACTAAATGATTTAAATAAATGCCTGTTCACATCATATTTGCACAGCATCTGTGTAATTATTATTATTCTTTGTCCTGAAGTAACAGTGAGAAATTTTGCACTTTTACTGTGAGGGCAGTGAGGAATCAACTGAAGAGGATTTTTTTGCCCTAAGTTCGGCCTCAAAGGCAATCATTCCACCGATGTTTTGAGGTCATCGATCTTCTTTCTGTTGCACTGGCTGTTAACCTATTCTGTACCATTAATGTGTAACACATCTATCTGCTACTGAGCTACAATTGATTTTTTTTTTATCATTTAAAGCTTCTATTGAGATTTTCAAATGAAGCTTTGAATGTCTTTTGTTATATTTTATGATGGCATCACCGTAAAAACATCCTTGAAAAAAATCCTTATTTCGAATAAAGTGATTCTTCAGATTAATGAGCTAGCCTTTTCTTATTAAATCAAATTTTTTTTTATGTAAGACTGATGGTACTGTTAAATTGCTGCTAGAGTGCACAAAATGCAAGTGCGCGCCGTGTGTGTCAACCTGGGGGTCTGATAGGTTTGCTTAAGTTTACAAGACACTGTCAGGGATTCAGGAAGGTGAGTAAAAAAGTGAAAAGCAGTGTTCCAAGAAAGTCATTAACAGCTTACAGAAACATTGCATGCAATAGTCCACCTTCCACCTTCTCCTCCACTCTTTGTCATCCTCTCAAACACAGATGTGTAAACACAGACACACACACGCAGGCACCTTATCTTAGTCCTAAGTCCTGACAAATGTGGCAACTTAAATGCAGACAGCTGACAGTTTGTGCGTGAGGTCAGGTTTGGGAGGCTGATTAATGCATATTTTTGCAGGTTCTGTGCTGCAGGTTGGCTTTTATAACTGGTTGGATCACATTACTAGTTTGGATCACTCGAGTTGGAAATAATCCCATGCAGCTGCTACAAATAGTATGACACTGACAATATTAGTAAAACCTATCTTTATCTGCAACTGCATGGAAATACCAGGTCCAAACAAATTATATGACTTTCAAAAGATGAATGAATACAATTTAAAAAAAAGAACCTCTGTAGCTTCGTATTTGAATGATTTGGAATTCAAATGTCAACATAATGAATGAAGCTTCGAAGTGTCAAGCTATTCAGTACAGATCTGAAAGCTACAGTATAATAAATAGATCTTACTGAAGGTGGCACACAGACTTATACCTGACAGACTAAAGTCCGGTCAAAATATTTAAGGCTCCAAAGCCCTAATTGTGTCACTATTATGGAATCATTTCACTACACCCACATACTATCCATACACACAGTAACAGAATTTATCCAGTTTATTCTCACACACACGCACGCGCTCGCGCATAGAGACACACAAGTATAATGAGAAGATTTTCCAAAAAGTTGCTCACCTATAGTACTCAGCTTCCTCCCTTCACCAACTAGTTTAATCTCACTCTCAACTTTCTCTCTCTCTCACACACACACACACTTTCCCTCTCTCCCTGTATCTTCTTGGAGTCCACAATCAACCCCCCACACATCTTTTTTTCTCACTTGCACACACATACACACATACAAAAACATACACACACCATACCTTGGTGCTCCAGAGTTTGACGGTCCAGTCAAAGGAGGATGTGATGAAGAGGTGGGAAAAGTCGACGGTGCCCACTGCGCTGTGACAGCTGATGCCCGTCACTGGCCCCTGGTGGCCCTCGAACATCTCGCAGATACCCGCTTTGCTGCAGAGGGTGGACACAGGTGAGACAAACAAAACTAAACTATGTGGTTCTGCAGTGTTTTAGTGGTCTTAACATGTTTAAATACAAAGAGGTGAAGTGGTATGCATCTTACAGAAATTAATTTTCAGCACAGTGAGGGAGCTTTGACAACAATTACCTCCCTCAATTGATGGGAAAAGCTTCAATTGTATGTTTCTAAAATCATTCAAATACTACTTATAATTCTTGGACCTTTTACTCATCCTTTTCTTTGCATTTGTTGCGTTATAAACTTTTTTTTGGAATTATTTTACGGTGATGTTTTAATTCTAGAATATCCAAGCAAATAAAATGGGCCAGTCCAAACATACAAAGTGAACAAGCAAAGATTTATCTGTAATGTTTTTTTTTTTTTTTTTGGTGTATGAGTCCACCAACCTGCCATGTCTGGATGCAGTGTACACAGTGCCCTCCTCACTCCCGACCACATAATTATTAACGTCTCCTGTGGGAAAAGCCATGCCTGTCACCGCCACAGGTTTGGATTTATTGTACACCAGTTCCATGGTCTCCTACAGCACATGAACACACAGAAGTGTGAGATTACTTCATACACACACTCACAAGCACAATACACATCCGGCAGCAGTTATAGAAAATATGTACATGTGGACTACTAGGATGCATGGACACTAAAACTCAAATTGTTTTAGTATGTTATGTGATGAGTGTATTTTGTACCTGCGGCTGAGAAAGCATGTCCAGACTCCAGGAGCACATCCTGCCATCTGTAGACACAGTGATCAGGTTGTTGGCATTCTGGGTGCCGACCACGTTCACGCAGTACACTGGGTGCTAAGACGCACAAAGATAAAGACACACATGTGCATGAATACAATAGGTGAGGTCAATGGAATAACAGATAATGCTATATGCTTTCAGTATCTCGTACTTTACCTCTACTGTTACATGACTACAACATTTCCTCCTTAAATGCTTGTTATTCTGCCTCATATTGCGATCATAATCATAAATCCTTATTAGTCTAATTGTTTAGAGGCATAACATATTAATGCACATTTGTCATTATTTAATAAACAAAGGATAATTCCTAACTGCAGGAAACTGTGACATATTTCAATAATTTGATTTGCTAATATTAATAAAATTAGATTTCAAACATGGTCCTGAGATAATCATGTAATTTTTCCCTCAAACACATGACATCATTAGAGACTTTGTACAGATGCAGCAGGCTCACATGCCAGCATGCAATCGGTCCTTACGACAGCAGTGTGTGAAACCATGATGTCATTACTGGGCAGTAATTGATTTGTGCAGCACAAAGAATCCATTCAGCAATCAGCACCATGCTAGCTGGCTGCACTCACTGAGCAGAGAGGACGAGAGTGGCAGCTTCATTGTTGGAGTTTAAACCTAAAGTGTGGACGACGTGAAGCAGTTTTTGCATGTGTGTGTGCTTACATGCCTTCTGTAGCTGTGATTATGAATGGCCGCAGGTCTTAAGATATTGCTGTGTATATTGGTTGGTAATTTGTTGTGGGCCAGTGAATTCACCATAGTGTCCAACCTGATCTGTCCTATCAGTCATGTTGAAAATGTGACTGCTCCAGTAAAGAGTGTGTGTGTATGTGTGTGTGTGTGTGTGTGTTTGTTTGTGTGTGTGTGTGTGTTTGTTTGTTTTCTATTTCTGCAGGGTTGTTTTGCTCTGAGAATGACAGATTAATGATTTGATATAATAAAAACACAAGAAGCTTTTTCATTTAGGTCAGAGATTAATTTTAAAGTGACATCCAACAATAGCTTATTTTGTTAGACAAATGGTCAAAAATCAAGATATTCCACTTGTAATCATATAAATCAGGGGAAGTTAGGGGATTTTCACCCTTTAGGAGCTGGAACTAACAAATAATTGGCATTTTTGATTGATTTACTGATAATTATATTATCACATTACCACCTCTCCTGGTCAACAAACGGTCAAATCATTTCAGCAATGAGTAAAAGTGCAAAGCTTGTAAAAAAATTTAGAAAGAGCTTGAAAACTGAAGCAAAAATTTGATATTTTTAACTAAAAACATCAGCTGTGCCTCATTCTACCAGTATTTTGAGTTGCAGTTTCTTGTGCTGATGTCTTACAGTGTGTGCAGCAGCGGACAGAGGAGTCCTCTGGACAGGGGTCCGACGGTGACTGCGATTGTCCCACAGGACGATCTGTCCTGAGTAAGTCCCCCCCACCACCAGGTTGGGATGAAACCTGGCGAAGCCCACAGATACTACAGGAGACTGAGGAGAGAGAAGAGGAGAGGATGAGATAGCAGAAACACTGCATATTACTCAGGTTTGAGATTATTTTATGGAAACATATCTGATATAGCGTGTACTGACAGGACAGGGTACATGGTTAGAGTAAAAATTGTTTGGTGGGGTGAAATGTGGAGATAGAACAGAAGACAGTGAGAAAAGAGCAAAAACAAAGAAAGATATGAGGCGAAAAACGGTAACGCTAGACAGAGCGTGAGTGAGAATGGGTGATCAAGGCATCGTGATGGGTGGCAGAAACCGGGAGATAGATGGTAGAGGGGAGATGATGAGTTTGGCTACAGTGAGGGTCCACTGAGGAGAGGAGAGAGGGTTGACGCTGGGGCAGGGACCAGACAAAGAGGGGAATTGTAGTCCTCTTCTCCCAGCCGTTTCACATTACAGCATCAAAAACCCCAGCAGCCACTGGAGCGCTCACTGCAGCCTCCATCATGACAAGCGCACCCTTGAACTCCCTCCCTCCCTCCCCAATGCCGTGTTTATTGAGTCTTGGTTCCTCTTCAGTGCTCATCCCATATGGGCTTCTGTGTGCAGCAGCTAGCGTTCCCTGACCCAGAGTCACTCAAGCATCTGTGCTGTGGAGTTATGAGAAAATGTTTCAGCATCATTTCGCTACAGGAGGGTAAGTGGTGTTATGCATTGACAAATCCATCCATCCATCCATCCATCCATCCATCCATCCATCCATCCAGTAAGCAGCATAATCATGTTGAGAGGAGCAATAATTTACAGGCGAGACAGGGCCAAGAGAGCATTAAACAAGATGCTAGCAGACACACATCACAATTAAAAACATGCAGGGTGCATTTCGCAAAAGCACTGTTGCCCAATACCACCATAGATTTTGTCGGGAGAACCGTGGCTGACAGTTTTAGTGTTCCAGAAAACGGTATGTCAGACGGTTTGTTGCTGGGACAACAGCTCTGAGACGGTGTTTGAGGCAAAGTTTGTCATTAATTATCAGGATCCTCCTGAATGAATCACTGTAGTCAATGTTTGCAAGATTTACGAGAATACATTGACGATATAGTTTTCATTACAATTGTTGTAAATGGTTGGTGGCCTTACCCCTAATGACACTGCTACTTTGAATTGGTGGTTTGATAGACTATAATGGATATGATTTCAATATTATGTAAAAGAGAAATTCCAAACTCATATGTAATTAACCTAATGAGGAAAAAAAACCTCTGCCGGGTGGCTGCCCGCTCCTCCATCTGATCACAGCCAACCCAGACAATTCTTGTAATTATCGTGTGATTATCAAGGAGAAATAACCAAATCAGCAAAACATCTTTCAATAAACACAATAAAAGTGGATGTAGCTGGATTGCAGAGAGCTGAGCTCAGTGGAATTGTCCCTACCAGCTCGCGTCAAGGTGGTGGCGAAAAAAACTAAAACAGGGACTAATTAATCTCGTATCATTCCTAAATTTCGTGGATCACAACATATCAGGTATGGGATTAATCTGCAGGTGCCTCCAGTTCAAAAAGAGTCAGTTTGTCAGTTTTTGAGCAATGACAAAGGGCAAAGGCTTGCTGTTTCTAACCAAGCAAATGATCATTTCATCAAGCACTGATCATTTCAAAACATCAATTTTACACAAGACACTGTAATGTAATGTGGTCATGGCAGTTTGGGCTGTTGTTATTAGATAGGTAAGGAATCCAACAGTGAGAGTTAATGTTTAGGAAAAACATTATATTTGTCTCATTATTTACTTATTTTTCATTTCTTTTTTCATTTAGTTCTCCCCCTCTCTCTCTCTGTCCCTGCCACCACACCATGTGCGGAGCAGCCAACTCCAAACCCCAGTTCGTTTTGAAAGGAGAAAACAAACCAGAGGGAAAGAAAATACTGCACACTCCTTCTCGCTCTTTTTTGTTTCTTCTGAGGAGTCACGGCTTCCAGACGAATGGCTCGGCGAGTCGCTTAAGATGTCAAGGATGAAAATAAACTGAACTTTAGTGGTAAAAATAAAGTTCTTTGTCAGCTGGCAAGGAGGCACTCTCCAAAAGTTTATTTACATGGTCAGATAAAAGAGGAATTAAGTTTATTTGCATGTACTATCACACAAGATTTGATGGCCATAGATAAAAATAAAATAAAATATGGGTGATTTGCTTTGTCAGATTTATTTTATCAGTAAAATGTTCAGCAGAAGCCCCAACTTTTGCGTTATGAGTTATGTCCAAAGCATATGCGACCGAGGCGGAGTAGACAAGAAAAAAGACCGTTTTGTACTCTATTTATCTCTACCATGGGTGTTATGTTTTTTGTTTAGTTCACTTGTTTTGTTTGTAAGCAAGACAGAAAAACTACTAGTCTGATTTTCATTAAACATCTTGGGCCAAGAGATAACTCATACAGTTTTGGAGTTGATCAGAATAATAACAGGGCTCATACACAAATTATTTTTCATTTTCGTTCACAGTACGACACGGGCCATTTGGCCTCGGGGGAGGTCTGAGCTCTCCGAGTGCCCTTCTAGTTTCTAAATCAATTTGGACAATTTCACAAAATATTCCTAACCTGGCCTGTGTTTACGAAAAGTAAAACTACTTCAGGCCAAATGTCAAGATGACACACTCACACTCAAATACATCTGGGTGACTTAAATTCAGCTAGATAACTTCTAACATCATAGAGTTTTGGGATTATCTTTACACTCTGTGGTTCCTGACAGGCTGCCATCTGAGGTCGACCCTGCTCCATCAGACTCCATCAGCAGGCTAATGAACGCAAGTCATGTCCTCTCTGTCATTTCTCTGCACAAACACACACATCCTCTAAATAGGTCGTGCACATGGTTCAACCACCACAACCATTTATCAAAAAGTAGGGAAACTCTAAATGATATTTGGCCTCTGGAAGAGACAGGAAAGCAGAGTGAAAGGAGGATTAAAAATACCTAAATAGCTGAATGTTTCTTGATTCTGATCTCTTCTTCCACAAATGGAGAGTTTGACATTTTGGTTTTCCCGCAGAGAGTTATACGTGAAGATTGATAGAATTGTTATTTTCTAAGATAAGCTAATCGACTCAACATGTTTCCTAAAAATATTACAACCACTTACATCTTTTACTACTGTCTTTTTCCTCCATCATCCTAAAGAGATAGAAACCACAAGGCTGCCATAAAAGTGTCATTTCTCATTTAAATTTTAAACATCTTAGTCTATATTGTACTCCAGATTGTTCCAATTTGACAGGATATTACCTCAAATATATTGATACTGTTTTCTTTAAACTCACTACAGAGGCCTCCCTGTCTTTGATCTTTTCTGTAAAGATGAATATGACCCTATTTTGACGATTAACACCATCAAAAAAAATTTAAAACAAACACAAATCCACAAGTGCAGACACGAATAGAAAACATCCCTGCTCTCTTCTCTTTCTTGTCATTCTTCCACCAGTTATCACGCTAAATAAACATCTCCCCCCCACATGAGTAATGACAAAGAGAAGCCAAATTAAATCAAGAGCCTCCTCTATTTGCTCCATATGTTAGTTTAACTCCTAAGCCCTATCAGTGTCCCCATCTTAAGAGGAAAAATCCTGACTAAACTCTGAATCCACTCTTTGAGAAACCACACGTTATGCCATCATTCCCCTCATGTACTGTCAGGCTTAGTGAAAGAGCTACTGAAAATTAGCCCGGCTTTGTCCCCGAAAGTTCACTTTGAGGCGTCTGCCAGCAGCGACTTGGACTTGACATGAAAGCAGTTCCCCCTAAATGCTTCTAATCAAATGTCACATCAGCACATATGTTTTGTAGCTCTATGCCTTTTACAAGCACTGTATGTCATTTGGTGCTGAAAAAAGATCAATTTGTCCCGCGCTATAAGGAAGTTTATGATTTAAGCTCAAGGGGAATTGGTTGACACTCTAAAGCGGATTCTCAATTTGAATGTCATGTACGAAATTAATGACTGAGTTTAGCGCTGAATTATGGAGCGCTTGGTTATGTTTCTGCTGGATTTCTGTAGTCTTTCTGTTCTCTTTTTATTCATTCACGAGCCTCTGCCGTCAATGACTCAAAAACTGCTTTTGCATCTATTAGAGGGGATTTATTTCGCAGTGTGTAAACATGACTGTATGAAATACTTTGTAAGTAAAGCTAATATTCTGAATTAAAGGAAAAGTTTGGGGAAATGTGCATATTCACTTTCATGCTGAGAGTTTGATGCGAAGATTGACATAACTCTTATGTCCGGGTAGTTCAGCAACCACCAAGTTTCTGGACCAAGATATAGTCGAGTACATAACCTAATTAATATATTGTTATTTTTACATCTTAGCCAAAAGTATCAGTATCATGTGTTTTAGTGTTGTCACTATATTGGAATTTTTAACTTCAATGATTTGAAAAATATCGACACTCAATGCCATTTTCGATATCACTGGGATAACTGACATTGAGGGCATACAATTACACAATTATTTTTTTTTTTTATAAGAAGATAATATAACAAGGCTATAACATGACAAAAATAGGGCTGCACTAATTATTTACAACTTTATTTACAACTTGTGAGAACTGATTCATACAAGAATGACATAACTGTGACCATAAATATGCTTGTGATTACACTCAATTAAAGGGATAAGAATGATTATATGTCATACAACTACAGAACAGACTTTAGAAACTCTAATTTTGCATGTATATTTTTCTCTCACATTTTTGATTAATCTGTCTGTCATTTTCTCTGATAATCAATTACTTTGTCAATAATATTTAAGAAAATAGTGAAACTGTGTATCTTCCCAGAGCTCAAGATGACGTCTTCAAACAATTTGTTTTGCCTGACCGACAGTCCAAAATTTCAAAGCTTTTAAGTGAATTATCATGTATTACAAAGACATTAAATTCTAACATTTATGAACCATGAAACCAGTCATGTTTGACATTTTTGCTTTAACAAAAGATTAGAACAGTTACTTATCAAATTAGTTGCAAAGTAATTTTCTGTCAGTCATCTAATTGATTAAGCCAATAATCGTTGCAGCTCTAGACGACAATAATTCTTACTTTAACAGCAGAAAGACTTTAATTATATTAATTAATTTAATATATTAATTAATATATTGATAACATGAGAGAGCGAGAAAGTGCTGCTGTTACCGGCGTATTGATACTGTGGAAAGCAAATATGAAACAGTTTTAAACAGTTTCATTGATATGTACCAATAAATCAATATTTTCGACAGCAATAAAGTGTTTAAAATAATTTGATGTCTGTAAATTATTCATTCAAGATTATTAAAAGTGCTGAAGGGATTAGAAAAAATAATCAAAGGTTGCACAAATGAAACAACAAGGAACAAAATCAACTGTCCCTAAACCTTTGGCTGTTACAGCTTTCTCTCTGGCAACAAATCCACCACATGACTGGAGGCGTTCAGGACTTTTTCTGTCCCAGCTCTGCATGCAGGTTGTAAATTCAAAAAAAAAAAAAAAGTAGCCCATTTTGTGGTTTTGGCTGTGGTATTGAAAAAGGAATAGAATATTGGGGGTGGGAGGATATCAAAACAAGTATATAAGTATAAGTAAAATTCTGTTATTGTGACAACCCTACAAACGAGTTACAACATGTGAGCTTAAGAGATGCTGTTACATCGGACAGAGACACGCTAACGTTTCCTGCTTCCAATCTTTGTGCTAAGGTTAATTAGCTTGTAGCTTCACACTTTACGTGCAGACTTGAGAGTAGTATCCATTTTTTAATCTCTAAAAGAGGCATCTTTCCCCAAAATATCAAACTTTTACTTTAAATGAAATGCAGCCACGCTTCTCCCATCCCCTGCAGCTCCTCTTCATTTCAGATTGATAAGTTTGGACATATCAGTCACACGAGCACCACATCTGTCTAAATAACACCTCAACAACTCTCGTGTCGACAACACTCCTGCTATGATTGCATCCCCATATCAGGGCTGATTCGATACCGAGCCTGACATTTCATTTCCAAACGCAGAGTGGCTCTGTGGATGGTTCTCATCTCACATGCAGCGCGGGTCAGACACCTGCCAAGTCGTCTCCTGCCAGCCCCAGACGGAGAGGATGTGGGAAGTGACAGCTCCCGGAAGAAAAAGCAGCGGAGAGAGTCACTTCGGTATATTGGGCCTGAGATGAATTGTGGAAGTTTTACAGGGAGACGCTTGCGCAGTCCGAACAGTGGGTTTCATTTCTCTCCTCGGGCAAGGTCTGCTGTGTGTGTGTGTGTGTGTGTGTGTGTGTGTGTGTGTGTGTGTGTGTGTGTGTGTGTGTGTGTGTGTGTGCGTGCGTGCGTGCACGCATGAGGGAGAAACTCACACACACAAAGTATCGTCTACCATATCTCACACAGGCTCACGAGGGTAAGTGCTTCTGGCAGCTCTTATTATATTGATGGGAAGTGTTGTGTAGAGGATAATACACACATGGTAGGCCCTGATGAAAGATGGCACCCAGCAAGGGATTAGGGAGGTTCGAAGGAATGACAGAGAGAGAAAGAAAGTTAGAGAGGCGAACACTCCCTCCTTTGTTGCCTCCTCCTCTCACTCGTTCTTTCCTCGGGCAACAAACTGTTGCTTAAGTCGGCTTGGGAAGGCTGAAATGGAGCAAGAGTGCTATGGTGAGAAGAAAAGGGGAGGCGGGGGGCTGATGGGGCACGCCAGACAGTATATCCTCCCGAGTAGATCCACGCTCCATCCCACCCCCCACCCCCTCGCTCACCGCACTCATCTGTTTTCCACTCTGCCTTATCAGGACCAGATGGATCTGACTGTCTTTCCTTGCATCCCCTCTTCTCAATCTGCCCCCTCCTCCCAACCACCTTTCCCCTCCCTTTCTCCCCCTGGCTTCGCTCGTTTATGACACCCCACGGATTTTGTCACTCTGTGGTTTCTGGCAAGGAGAGACAAATACCGAGCCGAGTCTCAATTTCACCAGGCAAAGAATGAGGGTTTGACGGAGTACAAGCACGAGGAGGAGGCTCTGGGAACACAAACAGGCCTTTCTCTGCCTCCTATGGCTCCTATCCCTTTATTTTCCATATCTTGTTTGTTTTCTTGGCTCATATTTCATACTTTTGCTGGTTTGTGGCTTTAATGGTGGATTTGTGTTGCAAATATAATGCTTGTTTGACTCATCCATACAGTGCTCTATTCTGTTCTGATAGTGAAACTAAGAAGATAGATGCTACCAGTACTTCCTCAGGTTTGTTTTCCAAAGAAATTCAGTTCAGTCGCAATATTGCCACACTTGCCAAACTTGAGTAATTTTAGAGAATGTAAACAATGTAAAATAATCTAATATAATCCAGCAGCCTACGGATTCAATCCTTTAATTCCTGTTTAACACGTAGGGCTGGATATCTTTTGATAGTTTGTCATGGTTTTAGGGGTTTTGTTATACTGTGGACTTTGTTTGGGGGTTTTGTTTTCTAGTCTTTAATTATTTTTTTTTTGTTTTATTTTCTTAGTTTGTATTTTTACTCCTTGTGTGTCACCCATGCTTTTTCTCTGTGTCTCTCTGTGTCTCCTGTCTCTGTGTTCCCCTAATTGTGTCCCTCTGTCTCTGTTTCCCTGATTTATTTCACCATCCTCTGTGTTTCCCTGTTCCGTCACCTGAGTTCCCAGTTTGTTTTAGTGCAGTTTTTGTTCATGTTTTATTTGTACTTTGGATTTTTGTTCACCTGTTGTTTTTTTTTGTGGATGGATAATCTTCAACATTAAAGCTCGCTTTTAGTTTGTACTTCTGGCTCCCTTTTTGTTTGTTCTGCATTTTGGGTCCTCATCCTGCCTCACATGTGATACATTTTTGGATACATGTGCCAAAGCAAGACTGGAGATTTTTGTACTTATCAACAATTCTTCTTTTAATACCTTAGTTCAAATAGTTTTTGGGTTTTTTTACCTTTAGGAAACAAACTTATTTGCTTTCTTGTTGGCGACCTCACAGTGATGAAATAGTCCAGCACAAACAGAAACCCCCATAAAACTTAAATTTGTTCTTGCACTTAAGACTTAGACGAATGAGTTGCAGCATGTTAATTAGTGAGCTTCAAGCCAAAAACACACCTAGCATCCACAAAGTAAGGCCTGCGGCGAGCTGCCATGCAATTGCTATGGAAAGATGTGACGCCCGCTCCAAGCTGCGGCTGTTTGATTCTGCAGCAAAGTGCAGCCAAACTAAAATTTGGGGATGGTTTAGCTTTTAGCAGTGAATTGCGGCCAGAGAATCCCTGCAGCTGATCAGTTAACAAAGTCCTGTGAATCCTGTGACATGATGACCTATGTTACAAAGAATCCTTTCCCACTAGAAACACATAAACACACCTCCTGGCTGTTGAAAAAACGCAGTTATTAAACTAACCACTGTGGCCTTATTCTTAATGGTCAGATATAAGAGTGATAATGATCATCTCAGATATTAGCGTGATATTAATCTTCTTATTTAACTCTTGGCAAAAAAACTAATTATTTTTACAACTTAAACATTTTAATTCTTACTTTACGAGTTAGAACTTGTGAATGCATTAATATTAAATACAAAACAGTGCCGCAATGAAATAAAAAGTTCCCTGATTTTGATCAGAAGCCAAAGAATTTTAAAAAGAATCCGAAGTATTGCATTCGACACCTAGATGATTCTCTGAGTTCTTGTTGCATAACGAGCAACAGACACAGGAAAGATTGACTGCTTTTCATTTTTTTCATATAAACTGATAGAAACAACCTCCGATCAGCACAGCCAACGTTGTACAAAATAATCTAATAAACCACAAAATTCAGCACTCGGAATCATTCTTGCAGGATAAGCAACATCTGTTTGGTGTGCTGCAAATCAAATACAGTCTTAACCAAAGTGTTCAGCGAGCACTCACAGGACTTCTCTGCTAAACTCTCTGAACACAATGCAGCTTCATCCTCTAGTGTCATTTCACATGGATTCTTTAGGCTCGTGAATAACGCTGTTTCACTCTTTCTACCTCTGTCTACCCTCGCCCTCCCTCTCACTCTGCTCTCCTCCTGCTCTGCTTCTTACTCAACCTTGCTGGAAGTGCTAAAGGCCTAGGGACCAACGCAAGGCAGCAAGATATTAATAAAAATATGACTGAGTCCAATGGGATATGACAGTAGCGGCGGGGGTTGTTACAGGGAGGCGTGTGGTTTGGGGGTTCAGCAGAGGTTTTAAGTCAAACGGGCCCTTTAATGTGGTGTGACTTTGCCCACTTGAGAGGCTGGTGTGAAGTTACAAGATTGGACCCAACTGGGATGGGGCGATGATGGGTCCAACTGCTGAGACGACTGTGATGAGGGGAGGCACGCTCAACTGATACCAGAATCCATAGCAGCAAAAGCCCCTTTCCTAAAGTACAAGCCCAACCCACACACTGATGGATCACACACTTCCTCCACTATATTGCAGATCAATGGCTCCTAAAGTGGGGTCATGAAACTGCCACGGGTCCTTAAGGGGATTGTCAAAGGCCCTCTGGTACACTAAGACACTCTTTAATTCCAGACACATTTATTCACTGTCTGGATTAAAGCTGGTGTAGGCTGTTTAATTTTAGGGTCATAATAAACTTTGAGCATGTGGTAATTCAAGTGACTGAGAAAAAATACGAGACTTCTGCACCTTTCCATGGATTTTTTGGGGGGGTTACCTTTTCCAATTTTAGCCTACCTCAGTTTTAAGCAGAATTAAAGAACAACAATATATTTAATGTATACAGTGCAGTTCCTTAAACTAAAATAAGTCTCCAAAATGATGAAATAAAACACCACAAAGATTGACAGTAGCTGAATGAGAAAGGGGCATAAATAACCAAATGTACAAAGATATAATGTGAATATAAAACTGGAAATAAAGCCAGTTTTCCACTGAAGCTAAAAACAATTTGTTACTATAAATGGAAGCAATAATTCTGCAGTCCTGTTATTCTGAAATTGGACTTCCAATTGTTTAATGCGTTTAATATTTTTACTTTCATCCCAAAAGCTAAAATAATTAAAATTTTATCAGCAGCATTAGAAGCAACAATTGATAGCAAGCTTGAAAACCACAGTATTCATGTGAATGGCCGTGATAAAAAAGTGTAAGGTAAATAAATAAGATACAGCGGGGCAGGAAGCAGAGAAAGAGGTTGATTATTGAATGCATAACTGTCAGATTTGTTGAGTCCACAAAGAAGCATTTGTCAATCAGAACACGTCTGTCTAAAGATTGCACTAGAATGCAATATTACAACACTTCTGCATGCTGCCAAAAATGCTAGTGCACAATCTCCAGATTGAACCTGCCTAAAGACAGTCAAATAAACAGAGAGTCTTCCAAAAATAAAACCAGCACCAGCTTTTAAATGTTTACATCCCAACTGCAATGTGCAATGTGCAAAACACCCGATTGAGAAATTATTATGTAGTGTCCAGCACAAATAAACAAGGTCTTCATAATAGTTTAAGAAAATACTGCTCCAAAAAGTCCAGAAAAACTGACTGACTATAACCAAAATGGAAACAACTGAGATTATCAAACCCCAATGAGAAAATGTTCCCTTGTTTGGGCAAATACATTTAAGCCCTGAATAAGAGGTTAAAAAGGATAGTTTTTGCATTGCTAAGCCCATTTACCAAACTGCACACAGCCAGACAAGAAATATAGAAGCTTGACCTCACCAAAACCCCATCTGAAACATGAAGCCTTCCATAAGCCATAGCCTTATACAATAAAGCCCCTGCTGAAGCAGACCTCAACCACAAACCCCAACCCTCCAATACCGACCCAGCACTGTCATTCTTTTCTATCCTCCACACACACACACACACACACACACACACACACACACACACACACGCCACTGCTTTACATGTGTGTACGACACTCGCACAAACACATGCATACACACAGACAGTATTCAAGGTGGAAGGTGAAAAGAAAAATAGAAGAAAGAGAGGGGAAGAGACACACGACCCTGTGGTTTTCGGGGGTTAAACGGCAGTACATGCTCGCACATTAAGAGCCATCTGATCCGCGCCTAACTACGGAGTCGCGACTCTGTTTGCAAAAGGCCCCACTGAAAGAAAGAGCAAGAAAAAATGTCTCTACACCGCTCTCCTCTCATCTAACCACTCCTGTCCTCCTTTCATCCAAATCCAACAGTGACAGGGGAAGTCATGGTGGATTCCAAATGAGTTGCAACCTCTTCTTTCTTTCTCTTTCCAATCTATTTTATCTCCATTTATGCTCAATTCTTTATATGAGTACTCCATCTCTAAGTTGTTGCTCATTTGTTCTCCATGGTATCTTTCTTTCTGTTTTTTCTGTCATTCACTTTTCTTTCTCCCCTTATGAAAAGACCCTGGCGCAGCCCCAGGCCACACTAACTCACTGACTAACAGGGGGGCGGTAGGAAAGTGGGACCACTTGGGAGTTTCTGTTCTCTCTCAGTTTTTCTTCTGTCTTTTCTCCATCTGATATCACTTCATCTAATGCACATCTTTTTCCAGTAAACACTCGGTTAATGTGGACACATTGAGTGTGTTTGTTGAAGTGGCTTGTATGAGTTTGAGAGTCAAAAACAAACACTGATGACAACACTCTGTTCTGTTACAGATAACTATTTTTTTCAATGTAAATGCATGCTAAGTTTTCAATGCAAACGGAGGTCATTGTCCTTCAGGGATCACATTCCCACAGTTCACCTCTGTTGTGCACATTTACAGTTGATTGCCCCCTTTCGATAAGCTGAGCATTTTATCAGCTTCTCGCACAAATATCCTTGTTCCCAAACATCCTTGTTCCCAAACATCCTTGTTCCCAAACATCTAATACTCAGCCCTGATGATTCACAGATCAGCATGCTCAGAAACCATGAAAAAAGTCAGATACATATACATATTCAGAGAGCCACATGGAAAAACTACTGAATCCTACGGCTACAGGATACATCACTGTAATCTATCCGTAAGACCACATGCGTTTCAGCAGCGGCATAAATTATGATGCAGTGAAAGACCGGAGTGCTTTAAAAATCCATTATGGAGCTAGACTTATATGGCAAGCTTCATATCAAAAATATTTGCACGCAGCGTGCGGTCTGCTGTAATATGTGTTTCTGTGAGTTTGAAAAAAAGGGAAAAAATCGATTTGCTAAAATAAAGCTTCAATGTCAGAGAAAGCATGCATATTTCTAGCATTATTTCTGAGCAGTGAGTTGATGCCTTTGACATAAATACTTCTACAGGTGTGGTTCACATTCACAGTGACGTGTATGAGGAAGACTTGTCAGTTATTGGGAAACACAGCACTGCTGACATTAGATGCGGCATCACTGTGGGTGGGCGAACACACATGTGGCAGCATTGGATTAGGAAGTGGTAGGCCACATAATTTTACTACCAAGACATCTCTCTATGGCCTCGCCTGTCTGGTGGGAGCCATGAAGCCCTCACACCCAATCCTTCTATCCCCTCTCTCCTCCCTCCGTCCTTCTACCGTTTTCTTAGTGTCACCTCCTATTAGCATCCCACCCATCAATGACTTTCTTTCCCACCAAAACCCAAGTTTCCACCATTAAACTGGCCTCCAGTGGCAGTGCTCAGCTATAATCCAATCTGGAGGGTCAAATGAACACATGTGGAGCCTTCACTCTTTATTTTTCAGTCACAAAGGTGCTGTCATCATAGGGTAAAGAAGATGAACAGGCTGTAGATTACTGGATGGACTGGCTGATGGTAAGGTATGGAAAAAAGGTACCATAAATACCATGTGTACCATAAATAACTGGATAGATGTGACAATGGAGATTTCCGTGATGGAAAAGGTTACATTCTCTTTCCACCTAAGTATGGACATTTTTGTTCAGCTCTGGGAGAAATGGGTATGTCGGGCTCCTGAGGCCTGACTTTGTTTGGATGATTTGTTTACTGATTTTATGGGACTGCTACATGCTTTAATTCATTTATTTTATTTTATTTTATTTTATTTTGGCCTTGAAGAGGTCATGGGACTTTTTTCGTCTCAGCATTTTTGGGACACTGAGACGATCCAACTGTATGGCTATAATTGCTACATGTTTATTTTGGCTGTTATAAGTACATTTCCCACAGGCCTTTGGATTTTGTATAACTACAGGTAATAGTATTGTTTTCATTTTAATAAATAAAAACCTAAATCACAAAAAAATGTTAAAAAAAGAAGAGTGTATAATGGTGCTTTTCAGTGTGAAATTCTAAGAGCCAAAAAAGGGGTGAGAGGAACATGGAAGATGTTTTATTCTATTTTTCAACATGTAGCTCTGTGGCAGTCGTTTGTAGGTTCATGTTTGCAACTAACAACCCACAAAACACAGGAAATAACACTAAGAGCAACACTAACTTCTTCCTCACAGTAACCTACAATCATGACTGCCATCATATACTATCGTTATGGAAATATGTGTGAGATAAATACCTGACAGTGAAAGATGTACTCTGGTGTGGCCTTCTTAAATTTGATGTTCCATACTAGAGCAACACCATCTGGTTCATGAGGAGCATCTTCATTATTGTTATAGGAGGCAACCAGCAACTCAGGATACTACGAGAAGGAGAGAGAGAGCGAGCGAGAGAGAGAAAGAAGGAAAGAAAGAAGATGGAAAGGGATTAAACTGCAACTTTAGGTAGTGATGCTTTTTTATGCATCATTTAAATTCAAAATGAGTTACACAAGGCTGCGGGCCTCACCTGAGGGGACCAGTCAAGGCAGGTGATCACACGATGTTTAGACCAGTGTTCATCGTAGAAGAGTCTACTGAAGGACAGACTGGAGCCGCTGCCCAAGTCTCTGAGGAAAAAAAACAGCAGAGATAATGTGAGATAACCTGCAGAGGGGAAAAAAGCCTTCTGTCTCATTTGTGATCATTTGTCTGTTAAAGAACCTCCAATCTAGATATTCAATTGTACTGGCCATGATAAGGACGGAGGAAGTGGAGAAGCTTTTTAACTTTAATGTATTTCTGTTGGGGCTTTTAACAGCTGATACTAACCACTGATTCATGGACTGAAGGTAGAAATCAAAAAAATTAAACTCTGATAGTATAGAAATGAGGAAGGGGAATGTAAAAGACGATAATGGTGATAATGATGTTATCGTTTTTTCTTTTTTCTTTTCACATTCCTGTTCGGTGTTGTTGTTGATTATATATGAATAGTATTATCAGAGAGGTGTAGCTGTAGGGATAGACGCTTGGACCAGGGGTTGGTTTATTATGAGATTCAGGTTTGAGTTCTGCAAATAATAAAAACATTATTAAATAATTTATGTTGGTTATTGTAAGTCTGCTGTATATGTTCATCATTAATTGGTAACTTTTGTTTGTTTAAAAAACATATATATATATGTGTGTGTGTGTGTGTGTGTGTGTGTGTGTGTGTGTGTGTGTGTGTGTGTTCAACTACAACACAAGAAACTTGTGCTCCAGAAAAAGATAAGCACTCAATGAAGAACCTAGGATCACTAATCAGCAATTTCTTTCAATATTGTTTTAAAAGTCAGAAATAAAGAAAATTTGATTCAGAGCTGTAATATACTTAATAGATTTCTTAATGTGGAATTTGTGCCATGTATCATGACATTTATCTAGATGATAATTGTCTTGCCTTGTTTTGTGTTTCATGAGGACCTCACAAAAAAGTAGTTGTTACTGTGGTAACAACCAACAGTGATCATTAATAAGTAATAAATAACAAAGAATTTATCCAAAATATAAATATACCAAAACTGTATGACTATACAATAAAGACAAAGTTAGTCTTTTAAGACCAAAGTGCAGCTTGGTAACAGACATTTTAGAAAAAAAACAAGTGATGTCTTTGTGTATTTAAAAAAAAAGAAAGAAACAAAGTATTTGTTAATGAAGCTCGGTTATTTAAATAACATCATGTTATGTACACAAAAGGCCTCTGAAGTCAACAGTTGGCCATCCGTGTTGCATTAAATTTTTGAGATGTCTTGGCTCTAGTCTGCCCATAACAGCAGCCATCAGCTGATTCAGCTGTTAAACTGACATCGCTGAAGAGAGCGGTCTGACTGGCTGTTCTTGCTAATGAGTCAGTACCTTGAGCCAGCATGTAGCCTGTGGCCAAACTATATCCTATGCAGACTGTTGCATCATCGGCCACTTCGAAATGTTGCATCACGACAATTTATTTTATTTTTTTATGTTTGTGTCTATTCATTAATGTCAACTCAGTCAGAGAAAAGTTACCAGACCTTCTTCTGCAAACAGACTCCTATTTTAGTGCTAATTACAACAAATTATCCAAACACTATAAGTGCAAATGATAGACTTTGTCCACGAGAATGAACAGTAATGAAACAAGGTAGTGATATGTAGGTTATGTTGTTACAATTTCATAAATAGCCATTCCATGTAAAAAAAGAGAACAGGACTGATGTTTAGCACTGGGCCATGGCCTGTTTTAGACATAATCTCTATTTGACCACAGGCTTGATGCTTCTCTGTGGCTCAAGTGGTCAAAGTTGAAGTGAGCTGCATTCTTCTATAATAGCAGAGCAGCATACTAAAACAGCTTTGCACTTATGACTCTTATAAGTTCAACCGACGCTCTGATAACCTCCATTTGGAGCCAACTCTTCAGATGGCAAGACAATGCTCTTCAAGACATGATGGTTGTCAGTTCACAGGAGTTTTTAACCCCCTGGGAGCGTGACCTCAGCAGACAGACATGTATTTTGAAGAACAAAGGAGCTACCAGGCCCCTAGAGTGACACAGTGGGCATGAGTCAGTCTTTGCACATTTCTTAGTTTGAGGCATGTAAGTAAACACTCACATGTGCTCTCACATCCAAACACAGACTCCTTCCTCCTGCCCCCTCTCGTTTCCTCCCTGCTCACCCCTCTTTGTCCTCCAGGTCTCGGCCACTGTAGTCGAAGAAGATGTTGCTGTCTTCAGCCAGAGCTCTCTCCATCACCCGGATGCTGCAGTCGAAGAAACTCTGAAACTCAGAGGAGTGCAGGATCTGCTGCCTCTCCTCCTCAGTCAGCTCCCGCAGAACTGGAAATGAGCCTGGTGGAAGGAACATAAGCATAAAGACATGTAAGAAAAACTTTTGTGCATACATTTTTTTCAAATTTTACCTTTAAAGGATATCCCACTGAGATGAAAAATCTCTTTTAAAAGAGAGATCTGGCTAAGGTAGCCGTCATGCAAAATCACAACATATCAAAATATAACATGATATACAAAAAATTACAGTAAAATAGAAGAACAACTTCTCACACAGTTGCCTCACACAAAAAACAACCACATGCCCCCATCAGCACATTCTTTATGATGCCCTTGAATCCATCCATGAATACACAAGTTTCTAATTTTAGATCTTTTTGCAGATATTTCCACGCCCAAGGTGCATACTAGGAAAATGCAACTTTCCATAATCTGTTCAAAACTGGGTTACATTAAGAGCAGCCACTTGGAGGGGCATATTTAAAAAGGGGTATAGAGTTAAGCTGGATGTTTACTGTAACTAGTATCACTTTGTAGGTAAAAAAAATTGCACATACTGCACATTGTTTGTTCTATAAAACATCAGACAACAGTGAACAATGCCAATCACACTTTCCTAAAGCCCAAGAGGACTCTTAAAATTTCTTTCCACATTTATTATAATTATAAGAGCTGCACCCAGGTGCAGTGATTAGCACTGTTGCCTTACACCAAGATGTTCCGGTTCGGCTGTAAGTCTTTCTGTGAGGAGTTTAGACGATGCCCCTAGGCCTGCATGGGTTTACTATGGTTGCGCTGGCCTCCTCATGCAGTCCAGAAACATGCAGGTTTGGTTTAGCCAATTGGCAGCTCTAAAATTGTCCATAATGTGAATGCATGTAGTTGTCTGTCTGTATATGTCTCACCCAGTGTCAGCTGGGATTGGGTTCAGCAAATCCCCCCTGACAGAGGAGCTAGAGAGTACAAGTAATGAACTGACTTAGGAGTACTTTATTCTGGCAAAAGCTTTTTTATAATAAATAAGACAACTAAAAAAAATCTAATCAATCTATGAGGTTTCAGCATTTCCTTTTTCTATATTTAAAATATAAACTGTGCTTAGACATTTCTCAATTCTTTTTATTCATATTAAATAATAATGCAGTTAAATACAGCATTTAAAATTAAGTAAATAGTAATTAATGTTACCTGCTAAACAGAGGTACATTTCTGATTTGAAATAGCTGCCCAAACAATATTTTCTCCCGACCACTGCTTAAAGGGATAGTTCAGGATTTTTGAAGTGGGTGTATGAAATACTCTGCATAGTCAGTGTATTACATACAGTAGCTGCCAGTAAAAAAATACAATATTCGTCTAAGTGGACACTGTATTGAGAGTGTTTTTAACGTGAAGTTTAGTTTTATTCAGATCACTAACAGCCACTAACAGAACTTTCTAATCCAAACACCTGTCCGGCAGCAGATGAGAAATGTAGTGCCAAAGGAAAAGGCTCTGTGGCGCTGAGGTAAACCACAAAAATACTCTTAATACAGTGTCTGCTTAGACTGATGCTACATTTTTAAGTTGGCCTTTTTTAAGGTGGCTAAAATACATTATGATATCAAATGCCCGTCTGTTTCTGCAAACCAGGAGCGTGCCTACTGCCAGCCACTGTATGTTATACATCAACTACACATAAGTATCTTATATAGCCGCACTGCAAATATCCCAAACTATCCCTTTAAACAAAGAAACCTCTTTTTATTCTGTTCAACTGACACTGTGTCATTCTACTTTTCATTATAACAATGGTAGAGATACCTATTGTATTTTACTTTACGGTACACATTACTATCATGTCTACCTTTGTCTGAAAAAAAAAAGAAAAAAAAGGTGTATCATCTGCTTCTGATGTCAGATTAACATTCACTTCAACTCTATCAAAACCAGAATCACATTCAGGACATAATAAACTACAAACAGTTCCTAATGCATCTTTCCTAATAAAACCCTACAGTAAGAACTTCATAAACAAGAGGAAAACAAAGCCCTCTGAGCGTCCCGCCTCCCTTTGAACGTAATGGCTGCACAGCACGGCGTCCGGTTTTTGAAGTCACTGTCCCCAAGCACACATGCAATTTTTACACACACAAGCACGCAGAGACACACATATATCGACCTTTACCCTGCCTCTTGACTTTGATCCCCCCCATCCCTTTGTATTTCTTACGAGTTGTCAGAAAAGACCCAGTGAATCGAGTGGCAGAGATCAAAGGCCAGACCTTCTAATAGGCCAGGATGGAGAGGAGACGGATGACTGTGTGTTTATGAGTGCGTGCATGCATGAATCTGTCTGTGTGTGTGTGTGTGTGTGTGTGTTTGACTCACACAGCGGGATTGTGTGCGCGTGTTTCTGAATATGAATATGTCTGTGTCCACGTGTTGTGTTTTTACCCGCCTTTTTTCCATTTTTTACTACATCAACCATCCGCATGCACACACACACTCTTCCATTCCTCTCCACTTTGAAGTGTGGTCAGGGGGGTCAAGTGACAGGTTTTTAATCAGTGCTGACCCTCACATGCCATGGAGCTGATATGGTGGACCCGCCTTAACCCCCACAGTAACCTACCCCCATCTGTCCATCTGATACACCCACTGGCTGGCAGAGGGTGTCACACATAATGTGACTGGGTTTCATGACAGTTTGACCAATAACGTGTGAGAAGTCAAGTAAGGAAGGAGAGTGGATGATAAAGAATGGAACGTTCTGTGCTTGCAGTAATTTGGGGCGATAACTGCCACATATGTTAATTTTTGCAGGAGGAAACTTAACACCTAAATTAATGAGGCTGTTAAGGATGACTAAACTGATAACAGCTGACCATTTTTACTCCCTCAACATCCATCCATCCATCCTTTGCGCTACGTCTGGGTGATTCGGAGATTATCAAATATCATGATGCTTTTGACCAAATACCTCAATACAAATATTGTGACAATACTGAGGGGTTAACTATTGGCGCTTTCACAAAATATTTACACAATGAGATTTTTGATAAATAGTCATCAGTAATGTGACTTTAATGACTGAGTAAGTAAAGGCAAAGATTAGAACAGCCAGAACAGCCTGGTAAATTCAGAAGGTTACGTCACATCTAAGAGGTTATTGACATAATATCCATAGGGTTGGGTACCTCGACACTTTTAAGCGTACCTACCATATTATGTCGGTACTTCTAAGTACCTCCTGACATTAAATCAACCGGTGCCAAATTTAATTTCCTAAGAGAGCACTTGGGTGAGAATGCCGGGTTAAGAAAAAGGACGGGAAAGCCCTGTGAAGTGCCCTGAAGTCCGGAAGCCAGCCATGGAGCTCCATCGCCTTCCCAGAGAGTTTAGAAATAGCCTTGTATCATTGCTGTTTGTGATTGTGTTTTTAAATCACATGGCCTACTTATTCCACATATTTTTCAGTTTTGTCTACACAGAGAGCAAGAGAGACAAGCAGACACAGACGCATGCACACACACACACAAGCAGACAGACAGTGTTAGCTCTATGTGTAACTAGGAAAGAGAAGAGGGACAGAAGTCCTTGTTGATTACAGTTTGTGCAAAAAAATGCATTTTTGTTAAAAGTCTACAGACAGATTAAGTACCACAAAAAGGTACCAGTACCAACCAGTTCTTTTACTGGGACTGGTTCAATTGTAAATGCTACCCAAGCCCCTAATATTGATATGTTGCCCTGTAATTTGTACCGTCTTTGGTTTCCCTGTTGTCATCTTCATCCTGCTGCTCCGACTCAGGACCTGGCTTTGCCTCCATCATCTCCTCATCTTCCTCTTCCTCCTCTACTGAAAGAGAGTAAAAAAAAAAAGAGAGAGAGAGAGAGAGAGAGAGAGAAGTCATGTTAATCAACAGCTGTTCCAATTTTCCTCAACCTCCCGCTGTGCACTGCTTCCCCCCTTCTTAGCAAAATAATCTTTCCCAGACATGCACCGGTACACCTGACTAACTAACATTTGGACCAAATGGGTTTCATTTACAAACACACGCACTTGCATTTTTCTAGAAAACACAACAATGTGAAGCATAAATGCTGCAGAGTTTCTACTACTGTTGCACATGTATATTAAGTATACATTGTATTGGACAAAGAAATACGACAGTAGACTAGCTTGTGCCCATATCCGTGTTGCATGTGTTCACATGGTCCGCATGTGTGGAGTTTGTGCACAACCACAGACAGCAGGAAATGTCAGAGTTGCGTGCGCTCTCCTTTTTTTCTTTCACCTTTGACCCTAAGCAAGAAGATCTAGTGATGTGTGTGTAAAAGGGGATTCCCTCTGCATTCCCTCCAATCAGGCTCTACAATTACGCTTGCCTCTTCAGGATTTATTGTGAGTGTGTGAGCATGTGTGTGTGTGTGTGTGTGTGTTTGGGAGGAGGTGGGGTTCAACTATGAAGGGTTACTGTCAACATAGGCACCTGCTTGTCAGCTACTGCCTCCCCCCAAAAAAGCCCTCACACCCCTCAGGGTATGTGTTCGTAACCCTCGCCATCCTCTCCTCTTTTCTGCCACTCCCTCCCTCCGAAACAGATGCCGAGAGTTGGGGGGCCTCTCGGTAGACCTCTTAACACCCTGACACCGTGACCAGACACCTGTGGTCTGCCAACACACACGCTACACACACAATCTGTCTCTCTCTGTCTCTCTCAAACACACACACCCAGGGCCCTCGCCTGCAGTGCCAGGGGTGGCGAGGGGTTAACTGGCGCAGGGTCAAGCTTACAACAGTCGCTCAGTCCAGCGGGAGGAAGTGACTACATCACACCCTCAGACGTGTCGCGTCTCTCTCTCACACACTCACACACATACACACATCAGGGTGTGTTTAACTCAGCTGGAGTGTGGCCTGGGGCACTGTTAAAACCACTTGCTCAAGGGCCGCTCTTGCACCGGATGAACTGTCCATTCATCACTTGCCTAAGCTTATGATGAACCCACTGCTGCTCTCTAAAAAGGTACAAATACGAATATAACTGCAGGAACACTTCAGTGGTTTTACTTTGATGATTGCGATAATATCTGCCGTTATTTTATTCCTTATTTTCGGCTTCCCAAAAGATGTTTCTCTCACCCTGTCTTTTTGTTTTCTTTTTTCTTTTTTACTCCCAAGTTAAAGTGCTTGATATATGACTTTAATTTTCATACTGTGTGTATGTAATAAATGACTAAGCTAAATCAAACACATGGCGGCGAGGCTCAGTCCAAGTCGGTGGTTAACAGCTAGCTGGAGTGATCCAAACACCAGTGACCCACCAGTATGGAGCAGAGACCAGAGAGGATCAGACAGGCAGACTGCCAGACTAGCTCCATGTGTGAGCTGCCAAAACAGACATGCAAACAGAGACGCACAGCAATACCCTTTTTTTGTCTCTCCCTTCATGCTTCAGATGTGATGCTTAATTTCCCTCCACTACTGTGTTTTTTGTCATCTATCAGTCACATCAGCCATTCCCTTTCACAAAATGCAGCCATTAATTTGCAAATGCTTCAACAAGCAATCAGGGTTCTGCTAAGCAGCATAGGGAAGACACATGACAAACTGATTCTCTTTCCTGTTCTATTCTCTTCTATTTTCTTGACCTTACGTGACCAGTCCGGTGGTTGGAATGTGTGGTGATGGGGATGGGAGGAGCGTGAGTACAGGAGAGAGACCACATTGAGGAGCGGTCAAACTGTCAACCCCCGAGGACCACAGGACTCTGGAGCAAGGCAGCGTGATTCATGGCCTATGGGTTACCTCACTGAGGGGAGACGGTCCAATTCCCGTATGAAGATACTGCTGATGTCGTTGCCAGCGGCCATGCATCAAGTTGTTCTGTCAGAGTCGCGCACCAAAAATATCCCGGCTATTTCCTTTGAATGGAAATTTTCTGAGATACATTTCTGTGTGTGTAAGTAAAGCAAAAGCTATATGCGGTAAATGATACTGGAAAGTAGGACTCATGGGTTGGCAACGATAATATAAAACTTTATGTAAAATGTACGTGCAAACGCATGCAGAGGCACTACAGGGTTTCCTGTTGAGTTGCAAGAGAAGCAGGGAGAGGAAATCAAAAGAGACAATCTTCCACAGTTTGAGTGTGTCTGCCTGCTACCCTGTAAGTATCTGCACACTTTCTTGTTTCCACCTCTTTCCAGTCACGGGATGCTTTCTCTTTCCACCTGCCGCTTAATACCGCTCCTCACTGCAGGACAACAGGTTAACTGGTATCCTCCCCCTCACCGCAGACGGGGGTCCACCTTGATGAAACTCCGCTTGGGGGCTCCCGTTTTGGCCGGCTACACGCCCGGGGTAATGATATCCTCGGTAGCCCAGGGCCGCCGCATCTGGCTGCCTCAATCTTCTCCTGGCTGCTTACTCATGCTGACCGTGCTCAGTCAATTCAGAACAACCCAGCAGGTACGTAGACACACAGATTCATAGTGTGAAGATAAAAACACAACTATGCACACCCACACACAAATGTGTAAAGGTGTTTGTAAATGCATATGCGCGCACACACACACACATACAGACACACAAATAGAGGGATGTACACACGCCTGAATTTGTGAAATTGTTTGGAAGCACAGAAATATTACTCGCTGCAAAAAAGGATGGAAGTAACAACATAGCCTTTCATATGCTCCGTCAGTCTCTTCATAAGTACTATGCTAGAAACTAATGCCAATAACACCAATGTGCTGCCAGTTAGGGCTAGAACGATAATTCAATATATTAGTCTATACTTTTGGAATGAACCCATCCATAGCAAAACTTATCTGACTGAGTTAGGGCTGGACGATATGGAAAAAAATCAAATATCACAATATTTGAAATGAAAAACATCGATATTGCAACAATAGCGTAGGGAAATATTGTAAAACCAAGGAAAGACAACACTTACAATATTAAAATATACAAAACCTAAGATGTTACCTCGTCTCGTGTCAAATTATCGCTATGATACTAATATATTGCCCTAGATTAAGTAGACTGGATATCGGCTATAACGTTTCTTTGTCAATATCATTATAAAATTCAGTGTTACATCAGTTACTGCCTACAGCTGACTGAGTCTTCATGGCATTAAACATAGAAAATTATTTCATTAGGTTTTCTGCAGCAACATCTACAGGTCTTAAACTTAAGAAGAGGAGAGCTCTGGAATCACAATAGTACTTTGTATTGCAAATACTCTGACTTGTGTTATCAAGTAAAAAAAAAAAAAAATTACCTTTTTTTTCACTTCTTTGTTCTTACATCTTTTTTTTGCATTGCATCTCAAACATCGTATCCAGCAAAACACTATTCTTCTTGTTTATGTTACTCTGCAACATTTGCTATCACCTCCAGAGCAAAAACATTAAAAACATAAAGCAACACTCTTATATGTGCTTATACTTTAACAAAATATTCTTACGCAGTTTTTACTGCGTCTACACAGAGCTCCTCTGAAGACAGACCACTTTTCACCCTCTTCAGACAAACAAGGAGATAGCAAAGAAAAAACAATGCAACTAGCTACTGTATTGAGGGTAGTTAACACCTTATTAACATGCTCTGGTTAGCCAGTATGAGCACCATTACTGCTTTCATGAACCAACAGAAGAGTGAAATAGTTCAAGTGAGAGTAATGGGCTGATTTGTTTTTGGAATAAAGAAAACATAGTCTTAATGAAGGCTGACACACCGCTGAGAGTTTCATTAGCTTAAACATCTTGTATTATTTCACAGTAGGCAGCTACTATCGAGCATGTGGAGAGAAGTTTTACAGACACTGACGGCGTATAAAAGATGTACACACTGTCTTCTGCTGCCCCTCGGCTAATACATAAAGCACAATAGGCATGGCGTGTCAGGGCAGTAATGTGTTAGCATGTGTTCTGTTTGGTAAGGATCAAAGAGTCCGCTAACCTTTTATTCTGAACCCAATCCACAGTAAGTGCTAGTGTGCTGAAATGTGTTAGCACATGCTTGGAGCGATTGGCATAGTTATCAAAGAGCTGCGCGTGTGTGTGGAGGGGAGGATGAGACCAGGCCCCCAAGTTTGTCATCGACTACATTATGGGGGCAGAGCCGCAGACTTATTATAACAGTATGGAGGTGACTGCTAAGCTGAGTCACGCACAATCAAAGTTGACAGAACTCATAATTTTTTATAGATCTCTATTGTATAAATCACAAAGAAAAAGAGATACCGATATGATGGAGAAGAGGCGGCGAAAGACAGGAAGAGGAACACAAAAGAGAAATCCAGCAGGATTTTTGGGGGATCCCACGCACTGGGATTAACCCTAAAACATTACAGACAGACACAAACACACACACACACACAGAGTTCGCAGGGGTTCTGGGAGGTTGGCTGTTGAGCAGACCACAACACAAGCACTATGCTGAGGAGTAGGAGGAGGCCGACATGACTTGAAAGGCCCCTCTAATGTGGCCATTGCACGACACACACACACACACACACACACACACACACACACACATATGCATTTATTTCACTGAGAACAACCGTTATTGTTAAAGACAGACACAACACGCACATAATCACACTACATCCACTTCACCTCTTCATATATTACAAATGACCTGAGGCATCAGGGGAATTCTCTCACTTTTATTCACCCCACCTCCAGTAATATAATCCTTGTTATCCAAGCACCAAAAAAAAAGATTTATATAACCACAATGGTTTTATACGACTGAAATAATGATAGGGGTCACAAATAAAATGACGCAATCCTGAGATAAATCAAATGTGATATGACAGGCCTACGGGAAATTTGTCTTGCCACACAGGAGATTATTTTTAATGTGAACATTTTCAAAAAGACATCTACGTAAAACACTTACGTAGGATCATTTGGCTTAGGACACAGGGTGTGATCTGAGCGGTGCTTAAAAATATTATAAAATACTGGGAATTTAAAAAAATATATATATTTTACTCCTGCTGTTAACTCCAGTGGTTTGTGATGGAAATAGACAGGAATAGAAACACTTTTACATGCAATTTGGGAGAGTAAACCTGTTAACCTATTTTGGGAGAAAGTAGAATATGTAGGGAAATGGTAAGGTTAGACAGTATCTGTATCAGGTCAAACAGTTGTCCAATATATATGTTTTGTAGGGATAAAGCTGGGAGTTGTTACAGCTGCCCAAATTATCCTCAGATTATGGAAAAGTGCATCCTCTCAAGATCTTAAAAAATGGATGAAATCTTTTTAGAAATGGTATAATATGAAAACATTTTGGCTAGAGTCAGTGATGGAGGTAAGAGGACCACTTTTTTGCTCGTGTCTTTGCTGGGAAATTGAGATGATCTGATTGCCATGCTATAATTACTGAATGTTTTTGTTTGTTTGCTCTAAATGTGTGCAGTCACGAGAGATCTTTGGATCTTGTATGACTAAAGGTGACAATACTGTTTTCTTGTGTATATTTAAATAAAGCACAGTCACACTGGGGAAATATAGTATTTCCGCACCTTTTAATCCTTATAGGCTCTCACACCATTTAGCTCAACAAACTGACTCCTCTGCTTTGGAACATTAACCCTTTGAAACCTGAACAAACTGCCCTGATTCCTTGTGAGAACATACAAAATAAGCAATGAGCAACTTTACAAGAAATGTCCCAAAAAGCAACTAATTAATTAAATTTACAATGTGTGTATATATATATGTGTATATATATATATATATATATATATATACACATATATATATATAAAGGTAGCAAAAACAGAAAAGTAAAAAACAAAAATAAACAAGGAAATCACCTGAAAGAAAGTAAAAAAACTAAAATATTATATCTATGTAACATAATTTTAAACACAGAATTATAATAAATGTAAATATAGTTTTCTATACAATTGTATCTATTTTTTTAATAAGTTTAAGCTTTAATAAGTATAAGCTAATAATTTTATTTTACTGTCTCGTTTTGTCAGGTGATTGTTCTCGTCACCATTTATTAATTTCTTGAAATTTGCGGGACATTTCTTGCCAAGTTGCTCATTGCCTATTTTCCCCATTTATGAAAGTGTTTTCAGCCGTATGAAATAAGCTCATGGCCCACTTTGTGTTTTAGTGCACTATACAGGCAACCAAAGACAGACAGTTTTTGTTACGTTTTATTAATACTCAGCTGCACTTGTGCAAAACTCTCTTTCTGAACACAGAATAACACTGCCAACATTTTGGGGACCTCTGTTCAGCAGGTTGGACAGCAAATTGATGGGTTAGAGCCAGCCGTGCAGTAAAGTTGAACAGATCGTTTGCTGAGAGGTGAGAGGGCGAGATTCTCACTGATCTGTAGAAAGTCAGGACAGACTGTAGAGAGTGTAAAATGTGACATGAACTCAAGGTGTGAGCCCACAGTTGCAACTTCTGCAAGTAAATTGTAATCCAGAGACACATCTTCATTTCAGCCTCCTACAAAGTAAATCAAATGCTAAGTAACTGCCTGTTAAATCTGTTTCTTGCCCACAGAGTCACTACAGCTCATGATTTTATTTAGACAGAGAACAAGGTGAAAAAGCTTGAAATGCTGGGCCCTGATAATCCTCTAAATCCCTTTATGTCAGATTGATATTCTTTTTTTGTAGTTCTATTTGTTTTCTAATATAAAATAATGCTTAAAATTCATCATGGTTCATCAAGTCATGATTACCACAGTGGGGGTAAAAATATTCGCCACATACACACACACACACACACACACACACACACATTAACAGCAGGACCTGATGTAAAACTGGTGAGGCTAAAATCCGCAGGATGATTTAGATTAATTCATCTCTTCGCCACACTTCCTCGCACTGATCAAACATTGTGTATGTGTTCACATCTACACAAGAGTCTACTCCGTATGCACACATGCACGCCCTCACATAATCAGCTTTCGTTAATGCAGCCCATTCAGGTCTTTGGGGGTCTGCGGCCAACTCTGCTGTGTGCTGCGGGTGCAGTCTGAGTTGGTTCTCTCCCCATCTTTTTCTCTCCGTCTGTTTCACCCCCCTTCTCTCTTAGGGGGTAGTCTAGCAGTGCCACCCAGGCTTGGCCCTGACCCAGACCCACATCTTTAAACTGAGCCATCATGCCACGCCACGCCATGCTCTGAGCGCGGCCGCAAGACCCTGATTAAAACCCATGACTTCAAACTTTCCAAACTGTCAAAAACCCAGTCAGAGAGAAAGAGAGAGAGAGAAAAACCAACAGAAAGAAAAAGTCTTACATAAAATCACCGCTGTGGCATCGACTCACTTTTCAACGCGTCATCTGAGCTGGGATTTGTGTCACTCAGAAATAGAGCTGTGTGTTTGTGAGAGTGTGTGTGGCTCAAATGGTGATTGGAGGTCTGTGTTTGCCACTTGGACGACGATGGTGTTTCATTTAGTTTTAATGAGGGACGGGCGGACAGAAGAGACAAACTGCTTTTACAGGCCTGCTAAAGGTTGATGCTTTCGATTGAATTCCTCTGGATTTCGCTAAAATAGACAAAAGTATTCAGCAATTCAGCAACATTGTTAAATGAATATTAGAACCAACATTCTGAGTCAAAGAAAGCACTGCCCTTCAATTCAATGGCATTTTGTCAATCAAATTAAGATTTTAAAAGCCAACACATTTAAAATTAATTGTAAAACTGTTATTTTATAATAACATAATTTAATTTTAGCTGACACTCGAATCTAATAAAAATCACCGACACTTCTAGTTGGTGAGACTTTGAGGGAGTAATGAAGTTTATGTGCCAAGAGTGCTCCCTGCTGGAGAGTTGCAGAACAGCATGCCGTCCTGCGGCCAAACAGAAAACCAGCATGCTTATCAAATTTCATTTCATCAACTGTCAAGTTATAAACTGTGATAATGATGTGGAAATTCAAAGTTTGACACAACAAGAAAAAAATGAGCTGATTTGAAAGCCTGTTGAATCTGATTATCAGGGCTGACTGAAGAACAATTGCAAACAAACTTATAACCTAGAATTATTTTTGACTTAACAAATAATATTTGGGATTTATGTGTTACATTGACAGCCTGGTTTTAAATGTGTGGTCTGTTAAAAAGTGCAATGTTTTTAAAACTGAGAGCATAACACAGTGAAAAAGCACAAACATGCCAAACAAAGGGTTAACAAACATCAAATTGAAACAACTACAGTGAAGCAGGGCTATGAGCTGCAGGCTAGCTGTGGCAGTGAACCGCTAACCCTCTCAAATGAAAATCCCTGGAGAGTCAGAGGGATCTCGGAGTACAAGAGAGACCACCCAGGCAAACGTTCAAGACACACTGTTGTTTTACACACGTATAAAAAATGCAACAAGGAAGGGGGAAGGGTGGGGCAACGTCATGTCAAAAAGTCAAGTTCAACAAAATGCAAGCGAAAAAGGGAACACTTGAAAAGAGAGAAAAGAGGACATGTGAAACTGTATTCCTACTCATCTCAGGCACTCATCAGATGGCAAATATTATTTTGGATGATGGCCATTTTGCCAAAGAGAGAGAGAAAGCCGGAGGGAGGGAGATGAAGAAGGGGTTCATGTACCTTATTATACGGTGGTCATAGGGGAAAATTGCAATCATCTGTGACTCACTTGGAATACTTTACGCACTGTGAAAGACATTATTTTTCTCTAATATCAAGAGTTTTTCTAGGATTCGACTGCCATGGCCATTTTGACAGAAACCGCTTGGGACCCTGCACCAATTTCGGGAGTGAAACGGGAGTGAAGGCTGCGCCCTTTTGAGCCCGATGACGATGAAAGCAAAACTCAGAGTTGTTTCATGAGGAGAGAAAGTGAGAAGCGTTGGCCGATTATGTGTGTCTGCGGGGGAAAGACGAGGGGAGATCATAATAGCACGACCCGAGCCTGCTCTGAAGTTTGTGTGTGAGCATGCACGCACAGCACATTCACACCGGGTTTGAACAGTATCTCTAGAAGCTGCTACCTCAAGGCAATCACTCTTCCACATGTCCAGAAGTCACCAAACATAAAAAGAGACAATTCTAAAATGGACTTTCAGCAGAAAAAAAATCAAAGTAAAACAACTGAGTACATTTTGTTCAGAGTCCTCTGGGTACACTCACTGTGGTTATTCTCTATTTGCCTTGAATTTTGCCTTTAGAAAACACACTCTCTCTCTCTCTCACACTCACACTCTCACACACACACACGCACACACACGCACACACACACCCTCTGGTCTGTTCACTCTGTTGTAGCCGCCTGGCTGGAACAACAACAATGTATGAGACAAGCACTTCCATATGTGGCTGCATACACATCCTATATATGCACACACACAGACAGAAACATATAAGTACCTAACCATGCAAAGCACACACTCATGCAAACCACATTCCTCCCTCCAGGACCTTGACGACTGCCCACAAACCCCTCAGTCATGTCGGTTTAGTATAGACTGGGAGAGTATTACATTCACTGTTTTTATATGGATGCATCGTTGCTTCACTGGATTGTAGAAAATGCCAAAGAAAGACACAGGATAAATTGACTGAGGGAACTTAAAGGACCTCAAACTATGAGTCTCAGCCCAACACAGTAATACTTTCCCTCCTTGTGATGTCTTGAAGGAGAAACTGTATTCCACATTCAAGCATAACTTTACATGAGCACAACAAATATGACAACTGCCAATGCGAAAATAGTGTCATTAAGCTGTTTACACAACCCTTTATTTTACATGTGGTTGCTATTTACTGCATTGTTGACTCGAGCACCCCTGACTAAAACTGTCACTCACTATGCTCTCACGACTTCAGTGCACCTCCTCAAATTCTGTCAGCTCGGTGTACAAGATCTCTGACCGATGATTGATCTTTTTTCAAATTTACACAAACAGTATTCTTTTGTTTTTTTATTTATCATTGTCTGTTAGCTAAGTTGTTTATTTTTCTTGATTTTTCATTGGCTCTGGCTCTTGTTTGTAATTATCACAAACAACTAGTGGGGGGCGGGGACACCAGGGGAAGCTTGCCTCGGATGCTGAGTCTGCTAGGTCCAGCACTGTCTCCGAGTTGTTTATCGATTAAACTTGAAACTTGAATAGCTCCACGTTTCTTATGGTGGGTATCGTTTTTTGCGAATAGTGCCAACACATTATCTGAATTTTGATACTGACGCAAAAGCGATACATTACTTTCGGTAATATAAAAATATTTTTCGACAAAACACGTTTTTTTTTGTTTTTTTTTCATTTAACAAAGGAAGCCAAGAACTTCTTAAATGTTAAATGTTGCCTAAACAGAAGCAGCTGTGCAGGAATTTGGCTTAAATAAAATAAACTACAATTAGAAGAAAAAAGTTTTAATTAAATCGGTACATTTCTGATTAAAAAAACAATCAAATCTGACAAGTCAACTTTCAACATTTTTCTACACTTGGTTCAATGTTTTAAAAAGTTACAAAAATGTTTATACCTAGCTCTAATTTTACTGCGCTTGAGATACAGATTGGAAATAACATAATCCAGGCTCTAACATTTATCTTCCTTGCTTTATTGCTTTTATTACATTTTACAACTGATTTTTTGTATGACTTTTAACATATCAAAGAATATAATAATAAGGCTCTGTTAAGTGTAATGACTAGAACTGGATCTTTGGTTGAGATCAATATCACAATGTTAATGATAATATTTATGTTATATAATATAATGCAATGTATTTAGGGTTGCAGCAGTATACCATGAAGCCGGTAAACCGTGGCATGAATATAAATAGTCATCATGTACTTTCCTTGGTAAAAATAAAATGCAACCAGACATACACACATGTCCTTTGCCTGACTTTTAACACATACTTACTTTTTTGTAAATGTGGTTTCAAGTTTCAATTATGTTTATTCTACCAAAGAAAATGTATTTTCATTAATTTAATGGTCATTGTAACTGATAACATTAATTATGAATATCATATATCGTGATACTGTGATACCATGAGACCGTGAAGCCTTAAAATTTTCTGAGGCTGCTACCTTGAAAATCTCATGCCAATGCAATCCTAAACCTATCTACTGTACGATATATATGACCGTTAAATTAGAAAATTTTCCTCTATGCTGTTATGGTATCATTGCAAAATCACATGAAAAAAAACAGCATCTTTTCATTCCGTTGAACAGCGCTCCTCTGTTTTGCAGCACATCAGACAAACTCATATGTGTAACACAAACACTTGAATAACCTTGTGAATTAAACTTTTAAACTCATGTACTAATGAGATTCAGACGGATTCCAATGCTTTTGGGGCCAATTAAAAACCCAGCCCTACTGGATTAAATCCTGAAGGACATTTTGTATACAACTGTTGATAAATACCGACCAGTTCAGAACCTGTTGAACCATATTTAATATATTTAGAAGTTTGTGGAAAAATACGCAAAAGTAAACAGCCTAATTGGACCAATCTGCTGCCAATGGTCAGGATCATTTCATAAATTTGCAGTTTGGTTTCTTAACTGCTCCATTATGGGATTATGTAGAGCTCAGGTGACATTTGTGCATGTGTGTGGCCGCTTTTCAGTGTGCACGTGTGCTTCTGTGTACATTTCAAGTGGTGCATGCTTGTTCATTCCCATATATGTTGGTCTACACATGCATGTTTACATTTATGACTGCGTACACTTACATGTGCGAGTACACACACATAAAATATATATATATATATATATATATATATATATATGTGTGTGCGTCTTTTCAGATTAATGCTTGCAAATGGGTTTTCTCTTGCAATTAGAGGCCATTACCAGTCCACCACACGTCAAAAGAAAGCCACTTACAGCAGTAAATATACTTAAGGAGTGAATTACTGACCAACTATATACTCAAGCTGTACAGACCCTGAAAACTAATGGGCCAGAAAATACTTGAGGGGGAGAGAGAGAAACACACATGCACACATACTTTTGCATAAGGACGCACGGACATTAACACACACTCTTGACCCTGTGAACTTTTAACCTTAAGATGGGGGTTTTCCAAAGTTGCAACATCAAATTATACCCAAACACACACAGAGTTGTATTTCTGAAGGCCTACTTGTGGTTCACTGCAAACAATTACAGCTGTAATATCAGGCTGCAACATCTCTCAGCGGCCTCCACTGCTTCTCTGTTTGTTTCTCTCTAGTTCTTCCTCCTCCACTCCTCTGTTTATTCTCTTGTGACCAAAGATTTTTTTCTTTCCCCTTACTCTCATTTTCTCTCTATTTCTCTGGCTACCTTTCCACTGAGGCCTATTATGGATCTTTTAAGGCTCCACTGAGCGAAACCAATTGTAGACAAACTGGGTCAGGCTCACACTGCACCCATGCCAACCTGCACACGTGCACAAGCACATGCACAAAATGCCCACAATCCTGTTGACTTTTTCTGCTTTTGCCAACATCTCAAGTAAGCATACTCACTGATCCATACACACTGATAGCAATCTTCAGATTCATATCAGTAGAAAGCAGAACACTGACATTCACTCTGTTCATGGCCAAACATTTTTGACCAGACCAGAGGAGGGATGCAGAGAGAAACAAAGAGAGGGGCAGAAAGGTTCCCAAATTCTGCTGAAACTACGTGAAATCTCACCCCTCCTCCAAAAAGCGTTCAAAACTTGGCTTTCCGAAATATTGTCAGACATGAGGAAAACGGAGGTGGAACATTTTCAACTGCTGTGGTTTAACAGTAGACATGAGAAAGGGTTCAGAGTTTCAATGAAAATGCTGAAATACTTGAACTGTGTCTGTGTTTAACAGTGATAATTACATGTTTTACTTTAGAACCTTGAGACAAAATACAGCACAATTTCCGTTAAGCAAAGGGAATTGTTTTCATGTTATATATCTAAGACTTCACTACATAGCGCTCTAGAACAAAAACTTGGGTCCAGCTCAACTTAAACTTAATGAGCCAAACCCTGTTAAAAGCTAAGTTTTTTACTACATGATGATACTGATCATATTAAAATAATCAAAGACAGGGCGCCTGCTGGCTCAGTGGATGAAGCGGCGCTCCATATACAGAGGTTGTATCCTCACCACAGTGGCCGCGGGTTTGATTCCAGCCTCGACCCTTTGCTGCATGTTGCCCCCCTCTCTCTCCCCCTTTTACGCTTAAATTGTCCTGTCCATTAAAGGCAATAAAATCCCCAAAAAATTATCTTTAACAAAAATATATATATTCAAAGACAGCCTTAACTTTTCTGTGTGAAATAGCTCAAAGACACTAAAAATGCTGGTAGTTCTCTGTGGCTTCATCACTACAAGTTCTTCACATTTCACACAGTCACTGATCTGCTGTTAAACGCATAGCATCTAATTTCTGCCGTCAGGGGTCTCTATATCAAAGCAATAACAAAAGATTGACTTTGATGATGTTGTGAAGTCATTGCCTTCACTGTTGAAGAGCCACCATTGTTGATGAAATTTTTTTGACTGACGGTGCGTACCCACCAAACGCGATTAAAAATGATCGCGCCTCAAGATTACATACAAAGTCAATGCAAAGACGCGATTTGACGCCTCATTTTGCCGGGCGACGCGATGGACGCGATTGCGCGGCGTGTTGGACGCGTTGGACGCGAAATTCGCATTGCGCTGGACGCGAAATTCGCGTCGCGTCCAACGCCTCGCGTCCAACGCTCGAGTTGAAATAATTGAACTTTTGCGGCGTCATCGCGTGAAGACGTGCCGCGACAGCCTATCAGCGTTGAGATCGTCATCAACGTGCTGACGTATGGACGTCCTGGTGTTCCCTCGCAAAATCTAATCAAACCGCCAGAAACAATGGAGGAGCAGCTTATCGTCGCCGTCACCGCTCACCCAGAGCTGTACGACAGTTCCTGTCCCTTGTTGCAGGAGACGGTGGAACTCGCCGCGCTCACGCCGCCTCCGTAGGGTAGCATGCACCCAGAACCGACGTCGGCGCCTAGCCCGCAGACGACGCTGGGAACTTCTCCAGAGCAGGTGCAGTGCAGCGATCGTCAACGAGAGAATGAAATGGCGGAAGAAATGTTGTTGTTTGGGAGTTCCATTTTGGGGTTTTTGTACGAGCGTCAAAACTGGAGCGTCCGGCGCGACGTGATTTCATTTGAGGCGCGATGAAATAATTTTTATCGCGTTTGGTGGGTACGCCCCGTCAGGCAGAAATTATGCTCACCATTGAGTTACTGTATTAGAGTTTTATTTACGTTAGGTTTAGTCACTTTTATTACAATACGTCATTTCACTCTAATGAAAATGGCACATTGCTAAGGTAATGTTAACTTGTTAACTTACTATTAGCATTAGGGATGCTCGATACTATCGGCATGTCATCAGTGTCGGCTGATATTGGCTTTAAAATAAATTTGGCCAACATGCTGATTTCTGCCGATATCTTAAACCAATATTTTTTTCAGTACTGATAAAGTGAAAATTTACAAAACATAAGCAATAAGTAGGAAGTATTTTTCTTATGTTGCACAATGAATGAACACAACACAAACAAAACAAATAAATAACGGCTCGACTTGAAGAATCTCAGTGGATATATAACATGGGTCTGGTCATTTTTAGAAAAATTAATGTGGAAATGTTACTCCCCTTAAATGATAGACATATTGTGCATTCAGCTTCAAATGTGGGATGTGTAGCTTTCTCTGTTTCACAACGCATTAAAATAAGAATCATAATACTATCAATAGATCACAATCCATAGTATTATGGTCCCCTGTGTCTCCCCTTAATGCTGCTGGCCATGACTTTACATTTGATTACTAATATTAAAAAATAATAATAATAATAATAATAATAGGAAAGATTATTCTGAAGAATAAATCTGAGAGTGCCAATGAACAAAAACAGAGTTAGTTTCAGGGTTTATTTATGTATATGATAGATATTGTTTGGGGTAAAAAGCACATAGTCAATTCGCAATACGAGCTACTTATCTTTCTCAAGAACGTGTCAACATGATTAGGCACAAGACAAGAGCATGAAACAGCGACTACCCAACACACACTTTGCTTGACCTCCGTAGGTTAGGTTACTATCACATTAGACCTTACTATGTTTCCCTGCTATGTCGACAGACAAAGCGCCCATCCCTCACGACAAGCATGTCCATTCATACCTATTAGGACAGCAGTAATAGTTGGAGCCAACCGTGGCTGGGGCTAATCTGATTGCCTGACACAATGGACGCTCAGGACAGACAGTTCAGTGAACAGCCAATGGGAAAAGAGAACGTACATAGACAGCTACACATCATGATTATAGGAAGGCAATTGGTCACGGAAATGAAAAGCCATATCATTAACTGGTTTAAATGAGAGTCACACACAAACTCCATGGGAGCAACAGAAACTCTTGAACATGCACGGATCTATTTGATAAAGCTGTATTCTGTCTCTAACACACACACTCCTACAAAGCACACTCATGTCACACACACGCAACCAGTCACCTTAAACATAAGGGCAGAGATGTAGAGCTGAGGAGGTCAGTAGTTCATGAGGAGAAAAAGCCATGAGAGAATCCCAGAGTCATCTGTCAATTATTTTAAGTGATTATGCTGAGACTACATTTGTCCGTCCTTTCACGCACACACACACTCACTTCATGTTCATTTTATAGAGTTAATGTGAAACAACCTCTACATTAATGATCATCTATTAAATTAAGGCCCTAACATTTAATGGAGAGAACAATGAATATAGTCATAAAGATCATATATGGAATATAAACAGCATCATCTGGCCCAATGTGAACTTTAATCGAGTGTGAATTTTTCATTGAGGCAGATTATAAACAAGTTTTCTGTTTGGACATTAATTATGAAGTAACTGTTCATTGCACAATGTAACGGGTATAGAATAATGAGATTGGTCTCCTTTAAGCCTTGCATGGGAAACTAAGAGTTGATTTACGGCGCAAGGAAATTTGAACCATAGTGCAACCGAAATAGGTGGAAGTTTTTTTTTTTTATCCCGGTAGCTATCGTTAGCTGTCCCAGCGTGCCAAAGTGTGTCAATGGGAGTTCTATATCCCCAACGGTGGAAATGGTGAATGGTGCAACAACTAGAGTAACTGTGGAAACTCTACCCAGCAAAAGAAAAAGAGAAACTTTGAAGGAGGAGGCTAAGAAAGTGAAGAGGGTGACTGATGAAAACCAGGGTAAAACAAGAGTGAACCTCAGACAGGCGTTCACTTGCTGGAGAGATCTGGGACTTGATCGGGTTCCAAATCAACACTCAGTTGGCAGTCTCCCTGCTAGATAAGTGAGTAACAAAACCTGCCTGCTATATTAATGTTAATGTGTTGCTGGCAGTTGTTCAGCTTTTTAGGCTATCTGAGGAAAACACAAAGCAATCTGGTTGTCTTTGCAACAGCAGCACCAACAAAAATACCACTTAGAAACACTAAACAACTCGCACTTGTTCAGCACCTTTCTCGTCTTCCAACCACTTAAAGCGCTTTTACACTTCTTGTCTTATTCACACACATATTCGTACACTAGTGGCCGAGGCTACCGCACAAGGTACCACCTGCTACTTAAACTAAAACGTTAAAAGTTGTTGTCTTTTTCCAATGTGAAAATTGTGATAAAAAAAAATATTCACTCTTGGAATTTCCCTTTTCTATTTGACAGGTCAGAGATGAAGGGCCAATCAATCAGACCAGGAGCAGTTTGCCAAACGTAACAGACGGACATAGTGTTAAAAACAGACATAAAAATCCAACCAACTGCAGGTCTCTCAATGGAGACAGCCCTGAGACACACCACCATCATTAAGACAACAGATTTACTCTTCCGTTCATTCCTCCAAAGCAGCCAGCTGGCTTTCTCCCCCGCTAAATCTCTCTTCCCTCTCTGTATGATATATGTTTTAACATAACACAGAGGTAGCAATAGTTGTCTTACAGAACAGTTTGGCCCTGCGAAGACCCTGAGGGCAGAGAGGGAAGGTTGGAAGAAAGGAAAAGAGAGACTATGAATGTATAAGAAAGAAAGAAATCCTTAGGTGTGAGTAGTCAAACTGTAGAAGAGTAAAAAAAAAAATACAGTGAAATTATGTATTTCAGTTACTTGCATTATTTATGAATTGCTATTGGATAAATAATTTTCAAGGTGAGTTTAAATTATTTAGAGAAAGAAAGGAACTTTTTAATATTAAATAACTTTGCATACATGCATATCAAATTTCAAATTGAAACCACCGAGCATTAATAAATCCGTGTTAAGTCAATCCTCATTCAGCCATTAAAGTGGAGCCTTTGAAACCACAACATCTGTGAAAAACTCCAGGAGCCTCAAGGTCAGCTCACTGGCTCTCTCAGCTACATCTACATACACACTGATGACCTACAAAAACGTACATATGGAACACAAACACACACCCAAATGCAGCAGACATGCCTGCTTTTGAAGCTGAAAGAGACTGTTAGCTATATATAATCTTGAAGAGAACCCAGATGTCTAACCTTACGGTATTTTATGTTTTGCATCTTTTACCAAGTCGAGGATTAATATCCAATACTTTTAAATACTTATGCTTGGGAGGTATCTATTTTTTTTTCATACACCACGGTATACAGTATATGGCAGTATTTGTGTAAAAAAGAAACATAGAGGCTGAGCTGCTGAAATCATTGTATCAAAAATGACATTGTTTAGCCTACAATGCTGTGTGTCTAATATGCAGTTAGCCTGCTTAGACAAGTCTTGCTGGGTTTAAATTGTGCTGTATCATGGTAGTACGGTTTACCAGGGTACTTTGAAATCTCATGTAATTTGTGGCTGCTTTAACCTTGTAACTTGGGCTGCAAAATAAAAAACGACCCATTACGCGACACAGAAGTCTTAGTTTTGGTAAAAGAGAATGAGGAAAAGTGTGTGTAAGAAGATTACCTTTTGTTGACATCTCGTGAGTGTATTGTGTATTGAGTGGACTGAAAATGGCTTGACTGTAGAACATAGTGAGCTCGCTGGTAAGCGGTGCCGGGGTAAAATTCCAAGTATGAAGGTATTAAAAAAATCAGATACCACCCAAGCCTACATATAATAATGGCTAGATAGGAAATAAACACCCCTCATTCATGGATTCTCGCTGGAGGTCCCAATTACACTTGTTTCTGTGGCAGATATCGACACATCAGTCGGCTGAATGGAGACGATGTGGGGTGGCGGTGGCAGACTGAATGGAGGTTTGATGTGTTAACCTCTTTGGCTAGTTTCTTGAGGCAAATAGTCCGCACTGGTTTGTTCATCTCCTCAATACAGCATTTCCTTATCAGTTAAATAAATGATTGAATGAATTGAGATGGTACTGAAAATCACGTCTTCAGGATTCCTAAATATCCTGTTATAGCATTATACCTTGATACCGCCCAAGCCTAGTACCTCCAGTCATAAATAACTCCAAGATTCAATAGAAATCTGAAACCGACTTCAGTAGACATGGACGATGGAAAGAAAAACAGAAAAGTTCAAGTCTTGGCCTGAATAATTATGAATGCAACCTGAAAATGAGATGTGTGTTGTGTGCGTGTTTAGTCCAGTAATCAACAAAAAGAACTGGCCTGAATAAACATACAGCCAGAAGTGCAGGCAGGTGCTACCATCAGCCTCTTTTTTTCTCTTTCTCCAGACACACAAACTTTGTGGTAGTCTGCAAAGGAAGGGTCTCCTAAGGCCAGGGTCACCTCCCTGTAGACCACCACAGCTCTGCTCTGGCTCCCAGATGTTCACACAACCACACACACCACACACACTCAGACAGAGGGACCTCCAGAAAATGCTGCTGAAAATGCTAAAAACAAACAAACCTAAATAGGCCGACATTTGTTTGTATGTATACACAGACTACTTAACCCGCGCTGTGTGTTTATTTGTTTGGATGTTAATCTCTCTATCAAATTGCCTTGTACAGTTAAAAACAGTTGTTTGTTTGTGTTTATATGTTGTTTCACAGGTAAACTGACAGCCTGCAGCAACAGTAGTCCTCATATGTGCAAGCAAACTTACTCAAAAACTTGATTCAGATTATTTTGTGTGTGTGCGTGTGTGCGCACATGTGTGTGCATGGGCATGTCTCCCAGCAGCACACATATGTGAGTCAGTGCCTTGTGCACTTGTTGAATAAATGATCTATTCCTGGGTCCGTCAAGGAAATGGGGGGAGTTAAGGCGGACCGTTTGGATGCTGATCAGGAAAGACGTTTGTGTATGTGCGTGGTGGTTTGTTGGTGGAGGAGAGCAGAGGAATCCACACCAGACCATCTATTATAATGACAGGAAGCAGGAAGTACAACCCCTTCACAGTCACATGGCTGCCAGCTGTCTTGGCAAGTAAAAAAAGGGAAGATAGAGAAGACGATAGAGAGTGAGTGTGTGAGTGTGTGAGTGTGTGTGTGTGTGTGTCGGTTATATACATGTCTGACAGCCAGTTTGGATGGAGAGTGAGTAAGTGGAGTAGTATCTGTATGTGCATTCCTACACGTGAAGATGACATTTCTGAATGGAAAATCAGCATCTGGATAAGAGCAAAGGCTTTAAGTTCAATTAAGTAGAACAGCTGCAACTGTCATCTCTCCAAATCTCCATTGTCTTTCCCCGTCCAATACAAAAACACTCAAATCTATATGCCTTGAATTACAACCACCAACATTATGCCAAATCCAGTGCAGGACTCACCTCACTTTTCACCATATGGATGTGTTTAGTAACTGCAGCTCAGCACACATGCGCACGCCCACTTGCAGAGACACAAATATGCACATATACATTTCCACGTGTGCGCACATGACCTTCCATGCAAACACACTCATGGACAAAAACGCATTTTTTTGTGTACCATTTCTTCACTGATCAAATCATGACAGCTCATACTCAAGAATACTAAACTGTCCATTATAGTAACAAATATGTAAACACACACACACACACACACACACACACAGTGATGCTCCAGCATTCATCAGGAATCATCTTGGGTAATTTTCATCTGTCAACCTTTAAATTATTCCAGGTTCACAGGCTGTGAACTGGCTCACAGGAGGTGTATCAGATCCAGTCACACAACGACAACAATCACAGCAACCTGAAACCTTCTGTTGCCCCTTTTGAACTTTGGTGCCCCATGGACTCTGAAACAGCTTGATCTTAGACTATGGTATGGATTGTCAAAAGAAGTCAGTTGTGTATGAAAGCCCATTTCTGCCAGAGTAATGAGAAAAAAAATGAATCTTGCAAGTCATTATGAGAAACTTGAAACAACAACTTAGTATCTCAAAATTATAAGAAGCTTTCTCCAAATAATGGCTTTTCTCAGAATAATGAGAAACTTTGTCAAAACACTAACTTGTTTTGTACTTGTACTTGAGATACTAAGTCATTATTTTTGAGAAAAGTTATTATTAAGAGATACAAAGTTATAATTTTGAGAAAATTCCTTATTAACTTGAGATGCTAAGTCATTATGTTGAGAAAGTTCCATATTCATTTTAAATGCTAAGTCATTATTTTTGAGAAAGTTTATTATTGTAAGACAGAAAGTCATTACTTTGAAATAATTAGTCATGATTTTGAGATTTTTTTTCTCATTTTTTGCATAAAAACTGATTTCCAGAATGTTTCTCATTATTCGGAGTTATTACATTATTTTGAAATAATATAATGACTTGGGGATCTCTTTTTCCTTCACACCGGCAGAAATGAGCTTCCATACTAATGCACATGCACACGCATACAAATACTCACCTTCAGACAGGTGGGCATTGAGTGGCGTCTGTGTTTCCTTGCAGTAAGAGACCACCTCTTTGGGAAGGAAGTCTACCTGTGTGATCTTAGAGGCCCCCAGCCTCTGCATCCTGCGCCTGGTTAACAGAGACAAGATGTTCCTGTTAGCATAGTTACACTGTGCATAAACCCAGTTTGTCTTGTATTTGTTTCAATTTTTAAGCAATGGATAACATGGGAAAACTTTTGTCTGTAGCAATAACTAGCTCAATATCCAGAAGATAGAGTATTTCACTCTTTCAACAGAATTTTAGTGCCATAAAATGCCAAATAAGGTGCATTACAGTATTTTTTTGTCAGACAGTGAGCTAGAGGAGAGAAGCAAAACATACCCGAGCTCAGAGTCAGCCTGCAGCTGCAGCACAGAGGGGTCTGTGTCCCACTGCAGCGTCCTGATGTCACCAACAGAGGGGGCAAGAGGACATGCATGTTTACAAATAGACAAAGTAAAACAAACACACTAACATTGACACACACGTCAGTGACACATAAAACATACATTACCACATGTATGCGCATACACTCTCATCCACAAAACACTTATCTAAAGAGCAACTTAAAGGAATACTTCACTCACAAACTGACCATTTGTATATCAATGAATCACCCCATTTCACCTTGAATTAGTGAAGAAAAATTTGTTTTTCTTGCACACCTCCAAGGTGGTCAGGGTTTCATTGTTTTCAGTGGGAAAACAATTTTGACCCGATGACTTTTAAATGCAGAAAAGCTCTGCAGAAATCTTTTTTTTTATCATCTTAAGCATCCTCTTTTAGCAACATGTATGACATTATTAATCCATATTTGTGTGACATTCTGCATCTTGATGTTTCATATGCAAATTAGTGCTAAATGATGCATGAAAGCCATGAACAATGCATCCAGCAACATGATTACAAATCACACCTACAACACAACATACATCATATTCACATCATGTTCAGCGTATGAAAATCAGATTAAAGTGTATTTATAAAGATTTAGCCTGATCAGCGTACATGACAGAATGCTTGCCATGCATTGTCAATGAGTGAAACTACTGAGCTCATTCAGTGAATTTGCATACTTCAATATTGTAACTATAATCTACCAGCTCCATTTAATTCTTAAACAACCACAGGAGGTAAGAATCTCTTGCTTACAGGGAAATCAAACAGCAGCTGAAACCTGGAGGGTTTTATGGCAACTTGGTTGAAATCTACGAACTATGAAAGGATAACGTTTCCAACATCACTACACTTTTTGATGATACCCTTTAAGGCCAGTGAACACGCCCATCAGACCTTCAGTTTGTGCCACACAGCGCCAGGTGAGAGTGGCAAGACATTTCTTTAGCCTGACAGACCGGCTGTTTTGCAGTAACAGCAATGACACTTTAAGCAGCAGATTGTCAACTCTTCGAAAGGCTGAAACAACTTCTGTGGCTCAACTCATGCAAACAGAAATCTTTCGAGCTGGTATTAAGGGAGACAGTCGGGCTTCACGCAGGAAGTTGCCAGAGGAGAGCAGGGAGACATAGAGGATAGAGGGGCACTGCGCTGTTTCGATCTTAAAAATTGTGATGGAAACACATTGCTGAGATCGCTGAGAACACTGCAGGTGACTCTCTTTGTTCACATGAGGGTAAATTCAGCTAAAGAAAGGAGGGGAGGGGGGGATTCCTGGGTTTGACGTGAAAATGCTTACCTTGAGCTCTGTGCTTGGGACTTGTTTTTAGAGAAACCTGACCTAAGAAGGGACACACATACACAGCCACAAATGGAGAAGCTCAAAATGGCATGCCATTATCCAGGGTGGATTTGGGGGGAAACAAATCTCATTCCAGGTGGTGGGACTAACTCACCGATTTGTAAAATCCAATTGGTAAAAGCTAAAAAGAAACAAAAAAGTCTTACATAAGAGAATTTATTCCTGCTAGGAACTTCCACACGTTCTTAATCCCCAATTCCACCCCTGGCTATACCAGAACAACACATCACTAATGACCCCAGAGGGCATCACCCACACACTGAACTCTACAGTCAGCTGCCATTAAAAAGCAAATGGAAAAGCGCTTGATGACCACTCTCTTCTCAACTGCAAGTCTAATTCAACAGAGAAGGGAGCCATGTGTAGAACTAAAAGGTAAATCACTGGTCCACCAGTTTAGTGTCATGGATGTATAAGCGTATAAATAAATGCAGGAGCATGTATGACACATGAGCTAGTAAGCACTGTGAATGCAGAGCAGTGACAAAAGGGGAAAAATGTATTTTTTGTCACATGCTCATATCAGCTACTGTACAGAAAATGTATGTTTCATGCTCATCAGGCTCCATATTATAAACATATTCCATTATCTGGCTCACTAAGGGTGCTTTCTGAAAGTTTACCAATGTGGTCCTTACTTGTGCAGTAATTTACATCTCAGTATTTTCAAACTAACAACTTTGCAGGAATGTCTGCAGCGGAGACTTACCTCGACCTTAAACTTCTCAAGACTAGTTCTGAGAAGCAACAAGCTGTACAGTGGTCATCAAAACACCGGACGCCATGACAAGCAACAGATACCACATTGAAAACCTAACAACGTCACCACTGGGGACACTCATTCTTACCTAAACCTGTTGTGCCATTGACAAAAAAAGAGACAGAGTATGTGTCAAAAGTGACAAAATATTAACAGCCCAAAACACCTTCACATTATATTCTCTTTCAGGCTATGTGATTGCTTCAAGTTTAAAACTCGGGCACCCCGCACTGTTTATTGGTAATCTCTCAAAAAGCATGCCCGGTGCACAAGAGTGAGCAAAACCTCCAAGTGCAAAAAGATATGTCAATCATTTCCTCAATAAGACTCCTGAACCGAGAACTATTTCTGATACTGAGTGTGGATATGAAGTGCGTGATTTTGGCCTACCTGCCTGCCGCTCCTCCATCAGCTGAATCCTGGCTCCCCGTCTCACTGGGCGTGCTCACTGATTTGGAGGGGGACACAGGGGTCGGGACTAAATAATGACAATAACACGAACCTAACATTAAAGGCTGCAAATAAATTGAGTGCTCAAAAACATTGGCATGAAATGTGACAAAGTGACATAAATGTTGAAAAGAATAGGGAGGGAGGTCTGGGCATCAAATGCACTGCTGATGTTGTGTTATATTTGTACTCGGCTTCGTTTGAAGATGCGTTATAAATAACCACAGTAACGATAACGGGCAAAGCAGTGACCCTGTTTTGAGGTGTTGAGGGTGTTATCACGATTTTAGACCACTAGAGAACAGTGCTTCCAAAAGCTTGCTGACAGTGACAGAAACACCGGGGACTAAACCTGCAGTACTCGATCCGATTTGTCTATGAGAAAGGGTAGGTATTTTTTAACCCTTTGAAATCTGAGCAAATGGGTTTTCTGGCAACAACATGAGAAGAAGCCAGTGAGAAATTAAAAAAGAAAAATTAGGCAAGATATTAGTAAAAAAAAGTACAGGACAATCACCTGAAAATTATTAAAATAAATAAATACATGCATACATAAATAAAATTAAATAAAAAAGAAAGTTAGAAACAATAAACAAACAAGGAAATGCCCTAGAGAAAAATGCTTAAAAATAATAGTAATTTTGTAACAAAATTTTAAATATGTAATTAGGATAATTAGAATTAGTTTTCCCTAGCTTATCAAAAATAATTTTCTAAATCTTCTAATTTCTAACAATTTGTTGATCATTTCTTATCAAGTTGCTCATTGTCTTTTTCCCCATGTTGTTGAAAAAAAATCAAAACCAATTTGCTCATGCTTTAAAAGTTTAAAAGTGTAAAAATAGCCTAATATAAGATATGGTACACGAGGTACACAGTTGTGTAGAAAAAGATGATGAAAGGGACCTGATGAGTGACACATGAAAGTAACAATGAAAAATGTTCAGCACAGTCTAACCACAATGTCCAGAGCAAATAATGGAACCAATTTAGGATAAAAATACAGAGTTATCTGAGGAAACCTAATAAAATACTGTGTGACCTGTAACACTTTATCATGCAAAGTCACGAAAACATAGATAAGTACATAGTTATGTGATCATTTCATTATCAGTCAGGCAGAATTAGACCAATAAATCTCAGCAAATTATACATATTGTATTGTGTGCATCTTAGGTTTGCTAAATAACATTTAAAGGGTCCGTCAGAGCTTTTTTTGGCAGTATTTAGTGAAGTTTTGTGTAAACTTGGAACCATCTAGGTGACCTTACAGTGAGCATTGTCACAATTAGCTAAACCATTTGCAACACTATCAGAGGAGAACAGTGAAAGAACCTTTAATGAAGTATTTCACTGCTGGAAATATGGTCCTTTCATAAAACTGCACTGCTAGGCAGTAGAAGTACACAAATACTTTGAAGTTTGTGCTGCATGACCAGAGAAAACAGAAGAAAAGGGCCGTGGCCTTCAGTTTTGCTCAAGAGTTAGAGAACTACATGAGTGCATGACGCGGCACCAGACCGATAAATGCTCCAACTAGTGGATGACGAAGAAATATGCAACACTGTAACAGAATCTTGGTTCATATTTGATCAGAACTGCTTAGTTTTACAGTTTGGCCAGAGTTTGAGAGAAGAAGCGAGAGTGGCAGCTATTTTTCTCAATCTGCTTCTAGATGTTTTGTGTCCGTGACAGCGGGCGCATGAAAATGTGGAAGTACAATCTGTAGTTCGAGCAACAGCCCTGGAGCCAGCGAAAATCCACTGGATGACATGATTTGATCTAAGAGATGAGTAAGGAGATCTGGGAGCTGGTAATATGGAGAGAAGTTTACCATAGTTCATTTCGAGATTGTTATGATAAAAAAAAATGGTTGAAAATTGGCAAAGTATCCCTTTAAGGATTAATTGCTCAGAGTGTAAGAGTTTGACGTACCTAGTGGAGGCTCCGGTGAGATGCCAATGCTCTGTAGCAGGGCCTCAGTCTCTCTACGCTTACGGTCCAAATCCGAATCCTCTGCAGTGGCCTCTTTCTTCTGCTGGCTCTCTGACTGCTCAGGATACATAGAAAAAATGTCAGTTTTGTCATCATGACTTAAGGTCAAACTGTCACATGCACGTGCATGCACATTTTGATCAAAAATTCCAACACCAACCTTTTGCACACACATAGATGATTGTATGCACGCATGGACACACACAACCTCAGCCTTTTATGTGTCACGGCCTGACAAAAAGCAATCGAACACACGAACAATACACACCAGAGTGCGAAACAGTATGAGTGCCGGTCGTGTGGATATTACTCACTTTCTTCCTTACCTCTTTCTTCTTCCTCTCCTCCTCCTTTATCTTTTTTTCCTGCCTGATTTGGGCGAGGCGCTGCTTCTTGCGCTCCAGCTCCGCTTTTAGGTCACTTTTGTCCGACATGGTGTCCTACGGGGCTTCAAGTGAGAGCAACGATCAGGAATGAGCCATGTGTCGCAATGGCACAATATGCTCTGGTTTCATTATAACAAGATACAGTATAGTATCGGCTTATCCAGCAAGTGATGCTTTAGAAAACCCACTGGGTGTGGCAGCTACACATTCAGTAGATCCAAAACCTTGCAGGCCCAGCAGCCATTAAGGACTTGATATTGGCAAAACAGCCGTCAATACCAGACCATACTGAGCCGAGAGGAGTTTCCACATTAGTGTAAGACTTGTACCTATTTCTGTAGAATTAGTCTGGTGTGTGAAGGCTATATTTAGGTAGCCACTTCTCCAGTTCAATCCCATAGTCAAATCAACAGAATTATTTAAAAAAAATAGAAGATAAGAAATCACCAAACCTTAGAGGACAATGTATATTAATCTGATTCATGGGAAAGGTTCACAAACCAAAAACCTTTATTGACACCATCCAGGTATGGCAAACATACAGCTTATTTAACCCTTTGAAACTTGGATCGACATGTTTTTTGTGCTGCATTGGGACACCTTTCACAAGTTTTAAATTCAAAATTTTAACCCCTGAGCAAATTGGTTTGACTTCTTGCAAAATTATGGGAAAAAATGTAAAGAGCAACTCTGCACGAAATGTCCCACAAATTGAAAGAAATTAGTATTTTTTGGAATATTATTTTTTAAATAAGCTAATGCCCAGAGAGTGATATTTATAATTAGCATAATATATTTAAAATTATTTTTACAAAATTATTGTACTTTTCAAGGAATCGACTTGTAGTTTCTACAAATTTCTTGCTATTTTGGGGGTCATTTCTTCTTCAGTTGCTCATCACCTTCTTCTTATGTTTTTGAGAGAAATCAAGCCTATTTGCCCAGGTTTCAAAGGGCTTATAAACTGACTAAATGTAGCCTTACAGGCTTGGGATCTTGAAAAGCCTCACTGACAGTGCTCTGAGTTATTATTACAGAAAGGTGGGCTACCTATTTATAGCAGTCTGCACCCTGTCAGATGATTTGCTGGGTAATAAGCTTGTGTCTCATCCATCAGACACAGCAAAAATGAACACACGACACTTGACCCTGTTATCTTAAAAACGTCTGCTAACGCTATATGGAACAATAATTGGAAAATAACAAATGGCATGTAGGTTGCTGATACACACGCGGTATAAACATGCCAGAAAACACAAGTCAGATAGTTAAATATATAAACAAGAAGAAAAACAAACCCCTGATGCGTTTGTTTAACTGATGGACATCACACTCGCAGCTAACCAACGTTAGCTAAACACACATTTGACAGCATTTGTACTCACGTCAGTGCGTTAAAGGCCTTGACATAAGTATTGTGGTGCATTTTAGTCACGAATAGCTTCCAAAAAGAGTGATTATTTTATCGCCAGTAACATTAAAATGTGGTGTTGTTGTTTCACTCGTACCTTGTCCACTCGTACTGATAATGATGTGTCACCCGGCAAAGATGCTGTCTCACTGCTGCACCCCGAAAGAAGAAAAAAAATCAACACATCCTCCACCTAAATCACAGAGTCGAGGCCTCTCGGGAACCACCGAATAGGTCGTTTAAACCTTTTCGCGTGGCTATTGATGACACCGGCAAAAACAAAGCATTTCAGCGGCCGATGACCCAGATAACACATAAAGCAGGTGCACCGCACACCGATACATCCCTAGGAGGAGTAGGATGATGTTGAGGAGGAGGAGGAGGAGGAGGAGGAGAGGAAATCCCACCTCCTTTGACACGCACCGTCATTGTCTCATGGCTTTTGCAACGCCGCCATCTTCTGGACATTTGGAGAAGTGCGTTTAAGTAACTTAGCAAAAATTAACAAACAAATAACCGTGGACACTTGCCAGATGTTACTGTTATTTAAAAGACCTTCTGTGATTATTTTTTTTAAACAATTAACTCTAAAGATGCTCCTGGTTTGTTCGCTTGTTGAGTTTCAGTCAACATGCTAGTAGCTAAAAACTTCAGCAGCAGCCGCAAACTGCTGGTCAAAATCTGTCTAATGACGACACATGCGGTTTAAAAATGTCCCTTTGTAAGCTGACTACTTTCGTTAAGTGTTCAAAAACTTAAAATGATCAAGTATTTCGGGTAGCTCGTCGGTGGATGATGCTGTAACGTTGAAAAAAAGATTTTATTATTTTGCAGCACCATTTGAATCCAGCGTTTACAAACAACTCCCGCCCTCTGTGTTTCGTCTCCTTCTTCCGCTTCCGCTTCTTCTACTTCTTCTTCTACGTCTTCTTCCGGGTTTCGCGGCAGGCTGCTCATTACTGCCATCACCTGGTCTCAGTGCTGCTGCCACTATTGATTGATGTGCGTCCATACAAAACTCTCCCTTTGCTTTTCAATGTTTAACCCTTTGAGACCTAAGAAAAAACTTGAGAAGAGATGAATGAATTAATTTTTTTTAAAAAAAAAACACGGCAAACCAAAAGGAGAAAAAGGAGAAATCGAACAAAAAAGGCGAACAAGATTAGAAAAAAAGTGATTCCTTAAGACTTCTATAGCCTATTTTTATATTTTTGCTCATCTCTGTGATTCTGTGCCCCAAAACTTTCGCCAGTATGTTTTTTCCCCTTATTGTCCTTTTTACTGCCTGAGCTTTTTTTGGACTGTAGGTGATACGCTGAAAATTATTATCTCTCTGTATTAATTTAAATTACGTATTTCTGCCTTTTACAGCTTCTATACAATTATTACCTTTCCTTTTGATTTTACCATCTCTTTTTTATTACCCAGAGTTTGCTGAATTGCCATTATTCTGATTCAAATATTCATCACTCTCCACTCTTCACCCCTGTCTAGTGTCCGCACCAGTCACTGATGCATGAACATTTTTTTTTTGTTGTTTGGGTTTTTTTTCGGTGGGGTTTTGTTTTTACATAACACTAGATAATGGTCACTAACCATGGACTTTCCAGTCACATATTGGAGCAATAATATTTGAAAGCAATGTAAGATCAAGTATAGACTCCTTCCCGCATTAACATACATCCTTGCCCTCCTTTGATTTTCTTTTTCCTTAAATTACTTACAATGATGTGACAATATTATCATGTAACCCCTTTGTAATCACCAACATTTTAATTAGTAAATGTTATTTAATTACATATTTTTTTCTCTGCAACTGATTACAATTACATTTATTATGTTAGCCTAATTTAATTAATGTACTCCCAAATACTAATTATTTTAGATAATTCATCTTTCTTACCTGTACGCCTTGTGTGTTAAGAAGTGTTTTGTTTGCTTGTTTGTTGTTTTTGTAGTTATAAATCCCATGCCTTGATTTTTTTGTAAATAAATTATCATTAGTATCAGATAAAAACAACCACTTATTCATTCCTTTGCATCAACACTTCCTCCAGCACATCCTGCGGTGCCAGGAAAATCTCGGCGCTCATTGGTCGCTTTCGACGTCAATCCCTCCTCCGCCCCGCCCAACAACACCAGTCTCCGCTCGCTGTTGAAGTTGCAGTTGAAGGACACTCCACAACAGTTTGCCGAGATGCGAGAGAGCTGCGCAAGAAAAACACCGATGGGGAACTCATAACCAGCATCTCTCTGAATATGTCTGTGTAACCAAGGATTTTGTTGTTGTTGCACGTCGCCGAGCTTTAGCTTTGCTAGCCAACGGTCGTCAAACTGGAGCGAGCTGAAGACAGAAAGGGCAGTTTGTCCCCGATACACTTACAGCTGGGGTCTGTGCAGGACAGAAAAAATGAAGTTCGCTCAGTTTTTGCTGAAAAGTAGCTCCATCGCTGGGATACCGAAACATGTGGAGAGGTTTGCCAAGTTTTCCCCCTCTCCCTTGTCGATGAAGCAGTTCATTGACTTTGGTAAGTGTCTCGAGAATGATTGATTTTGGCACTATATGTTAACTGAAAGGCCACTTTCACACACTCACATGGCAGTTGCGCAACGTATGTTAAAGTCTTTGACTGTGGAGACAGCTGGTCACAAAAGCTGCAACTAACGACTGTTTTCATTATGGATCAATCTGTTGATTGTATTCTCGACTAATCGATTAGTTGTTTTGGCTAGAAAATGTCAAACAATACTGAACAAAAAGTCGATTAGTGTTTCCCAAAGCACAAGATGATGTCTCCATAATTCTTGTTTTGTCCACTACGCAAAGATACTCAGTTTGGGAAGTAAAGATAATGGAAAATATTCACATTGAACACGGTTCACTTTAACCGATTAATTGATTATCAAATTAGTTGTTGATTATTTAATAGTAGATAACTAAGTGTTTGATAGTTGCAGGTTTATGCAAAATTGCAGCTATTACTAGATAAGTACACATGCAGACATGTAACTGCAGGTTCTGATGTTTATTAAGTTATATCGTGTCTCTTGGGGTGTAAAGAAAATAGAAAAAAAATCACATACAAAAAGCCTGAATCAGAGAATTTTGACCAATTCAGTGATTGTAAAATTAGTTGGTGAAGAAATTAATGGTCAACAACTATTAAGTACACATACAGATGTGTAACTGCAGGTTTTTATGTTTCTTAAGTTATATAGTGTCTCTTAGAGAGTAAAGAAAATAAAATGTATTCACATTTAAGAAGCCAGAATCTGAGAATTTTGACCTTTTTTCTTTAAAAAATACTTTAATTGATTCATTGATTATCAAATTAGTTAACAATAAATTTAATGGTCAACAACTAAACAGTTAAGCGATTGATCGTCGCAGCTCTATGACAACAGCAGCTATTACTTGTGCAGTACACATGCAGATATGCAACTACAGGTTCTGATCTTTGTTAAGTCTTTTATTGTGTTTGAGGACGAGTGTTATTATGGACACAATTGAATCCTGCAATGACCCACGGAAGAAACAAAAAAAGCTGATGTGGTTGATCTCTGCATTGACATAATCTCTCACATTACTGCGGCCTCAGCACAAACAGCAGATACCTTGCACAACAGGTTCCTCCTCTAAGGAAAGACCAAAAAAAAAAAAAATCCTGGACAGATTTCCTCCAAATATTAAAAGTTTAGGAAAGGCTGTTTTTTTGACAGGATGGAGTCAAAAGTTAGATGCTGGCTCAGTATTTTTTTTCCCGTCTCTGTCTCCTCATGTGACCGCAGGCTCAGCCAATGCATGTGAGAAGACCTCCTTTGTGTTCCTGCGGCAGGAGCTTCCTGTCAGATTGGCCAACATCATGAAGGAAATCGATTTCCTCCCTGACAAGCTCCTCGGCACTCCATCCTTAAAGCTCCTCATCAGCTGGTAGGATCTCGAGACTGCACTGCATATGTTTCTATACAAAATGTTATACTAAAATCAGTGTTACTGTGGCAATAACTAAATAAAAAAGTCTTACTGCACCTCTGCAAAAAAATCAGAGCAAGAGAGAAGAAAGGAATGTGAGTATTTCTGTTGTCTTTGCTGCTGGGTTCCAGAGTTATACAAGGTCATACAGGGACTGGATCAGCAGGGGGTAATTAAATGAAAACTGTAGTGTCTGGGTTATTTAAGTCCTCTCCCTTGTGTCTCAAAGCATACTCCCTTTTTATTTCAGCCTTTGAATTTGAAACTCTAGTGTTCAAGTAGTCACTGGCTTACAGCTGGAATCTGATGAAAACACTGATGTTGTCAGAGGTCATGTGAGGTTTTGCAACTGTCTCTACTGTTTAAACATTCATCAAATCCTCCCTCAGCCCGCTGTGAGGGAAGAGCGCTCGCTGGCGAGATGCCATTAATCTTGGAGCGTACTTTATTTGAACTGGCTTGGCTAACTCACTTGTTGTTGTAATGTTGGTGTGTTTTTCCTATAGATTCTGTATAAATTGCAATTTTATGTTGTAAAATAATTAACAATTGACAATTGCAGCATTTGTTTATGATTACTAGTCTCACATAGCAGGGTTCTCTTGGATCCTTGAAAAATCTTAAAAGGCATTTAAACACATTTGAACACACTTGATCATATTTTTTGTTTAAAACCAAGTTCCTGGTCTTACATGCATCATTTTGGGTATCCAGGCAGTAACATCTCATATGCTGAGTAAAAAAAAAACACAAGAGATTATCATAATATATTATATTGATCTTCAATGTGTGCCGCTCTTTTTTTCCCCCCAAGAATTGATGTAGATAATCAAACTTTTTTTTAAATGGTCGAAAAAGTAATGTTTTATGTTATAATAAACATTTGGGCAAAATGGGCCTTCTTCAGTTTTGGTTATTGTAAAATTGTTCTTAAATTTAAATCCAAATGCCAATAAAAATGTTTTACAAAATCTTAAATCTAACTTGCCTTAAGCTGCTGGGACCTTGCACAGGTAGAGTAATACCAGTATTTATGAATCTGTTTGCACACGCCCATTTCAAGGTACAATTTGTAGAGAGTGAAAGGTCATAAACATGGAGGGTGCAGCCAAGTGTTTATATAGGATAATTATGTCTGTTGTATGTCTTCAGCTGTAACTACAATAGCTGTAATCATATTCACTCGTTTTTCCACCATAGCAGCTACTTCCAGATAGGATCATGTTAAAAAGACACAGTATTCTGCCACAGACTTCACCCAAGCATTTTAAATATGTTTTGCGCACAAGTCAGGTTAAGACATGTTAATAAAAAGGTTTTTACCCCACCCCCACTCTTCTCAAAAGAGCCACAGTAGTGTCTATATTTGGCTGTGTGTGTCCTGCACTGTGGCTTTCTCTTCTCTCTACCACAGGGATCTTTGGTTTTCCAACAAAAAAAGTTGATCCGTCCCTTGTTAATGTTGTCGACGTGGACAGAGAAGTCGTGCCTTGATATTTCCTAGCAAGCTTGTGAAAACATAGGTCGTAAAATAGTCTATTTCAGGATGTACATCTGTTTTCATGATGGGACTTTATCCAAAATGTGAGCGCTGAAGGTCAGTTGAGGGACAAATGGAGCCTGTAGAAATCATAGCCAACTGCTCTGCTGCTCACCCTTCACCCAGTTTCTCTGCTGAGACTCACAGAGCTCAGCACTTCAGTTTTCGGCATCCACTGGCCTACAGATAAAGTCTGTGATAAGAGGACAGTGTAATTCTTATCATGTGGACATTCTCTATGCCCAGTTACACAGTTGTTAAAAGACCTTTCTCATTCAAGAGACGTTCACTGCTTGCTTGCTTCGTAGTTTTTACTGCTTTTACATAAATGTTATCACCAGATAGATGTTTTTTTCATAATTCTGGGTCTTTTTTTCAACTGATAACCGGTAAATTAACCAGAGTTGAATGTCTTTCTGTATTTTCTTTCAAAATCCATCCTTTTGTGTCCACCAGGTATTCACAGAGTTTGATGGAGATTGTAGATTTTTTAGAAAAGGATCCAGATGATAAGGATGTCCTGTCAAAGTAAGTATTGTACAGACACTTACCAGTACATACATTCTACCTGTGTGTACCCTAAGAATGTCTCTGTCTAGTTGTTTTGGAGCTGTTACCAAACCAGTTTGTTAATTCTCCAGTAACTGCCAACACTAATCCAGTAATCCTGTAAACATTTGTTAACTGCCTATTTTCAACCTCACACTGCAAAGATAGGATCAGTCCAAAGTGTGATCACACTCGCGTACCTTGTTGTTCGGCTCCATGTGAAGTCCAGTATGTAGGATTTAGGGGGATCTATTGGCAGAAATGGAATGTTATAGTCATAGTTATGTTTTCATTTGTGTACCTGAAATGAAGATTTTTTGTTTTTCTGACCTTTGAATGAGCCCTTCTTATCTACATAGGGAGTGGGTCCTCTTCCACTTAGCCCACCTCACTGGGACCAGAAGAGGCCTTTTGTATTTTTACATTACAAGAAGCAGGGTCTGGCGCCCGTCCACATGTCCCCAAGGATTTGAATGTCCTGGACAAATGGGAGAAATTCTGGTCAAATGTTACCTGTAAACAAACCACATACTTGTGTCAGCTGTGCACTCCAGATCAGTCTGGAGATCTCGCCACCTAAAAGATCAATAAACACCTGCTATCTTCCTATAATTAAACAGAAAACACACAATTTATATTGTAATATTCCCTACAACTGACATACAATATCACCAACAGCAAGTAGGGTGTTTGATGTTGTTGAACAGTGGTCATTTACCCCGAAACAAGTAAGTAAGTTGGACTTCAGTAGATTTTCCCAGTCAAAAAAATGTAATTGCTGGATAATGGAAACCCCTGACCTCAAGGCAATCAGAGGTTCTCTGCATGCTTAGAAAGGGAGGGCTGATAGGTGGGGTATTCAGCCTTCATACTCACGGATAAACAAAACTAAATGCTACACACTGCACCTTTAAGTAAATGCTCTCCTGCTTCACTGAGACATGGTCCACCCAAAAGAGGAACCTGTTCATGCAGCCACATAACGTCATTCTTTTAACATGGAGCAGTCAACCTGTTTACTCAGCACATACAGTTTTTCATTAATTGCTACATGGATGTAGACTCTTTATCAGGTACCATAAGTGACAACTCAATTATACTGCTTTTGACCACCGTTGTGTGCCCCAAACCATTCACACTGCTATGTATATATCCTGATAAACCTGCTGTACTACCCACCTTCATATACTCACATGTCCATCATGTCTTTGCCCTCCCAGCTTTACACAGACTCTGGTCAACGTCCGTAATCGGCACAACAATGTCGTGCCCACCATGGCTCAGGGTGTGGTGGAGTACAAGGAGGCCTTTGGCGTGGACCCCGTCACGAACCAGAACGTTCAGTACTTCCTGGACCGCTTCTACATGAGCCGCATCTCCACACGCATGCTCATGAACCAGCACAGTCAGTATAGCACTCGGTGATTGACTGTGAGTTAATCAACACAGTTGCTCACACTCGAAGCTCATGCAAAAAGAATAGAGCCAAAACACTCATGATGTTTTAGAGCTAGCCTTTAGAACTTACTGTACATTTTGTACTTTTTTTTTGTCTGATCTAATTTTTAAGATTCAACGCTGTACAAAAGTACCGCATAGTCAATACAGCAGTTTTACTGCACCAAATGATACAAGAGTGTATATGTGGAAATTACTCAACTTTATAATAAAGTAAATTTTCACAAATGTACAACATCTATGGATAAGAATTGGGTCGACACATATTTTGAGTCATGCATATTTTTTGCTTTGTTGCCTATAGCATTGATCTTCAATGGCAGCGTGAACCCAGCCCACCCCAAACATATCGGCAGCATTGACCCCACATGTGATGTTGTGGAGGTTGTTAAAGGTAATGAATGATCTTCCTCAGCTCAAATACGTGTCTTTACACACACACTCTGGATTTGTTATCTATTGTCCACCACTCTGTGTTTGAACAGACTCATGACTGCTTGACCTTTAATCATCTGGTATTTTTAGAGTCAATATATAGAGGGGAAAGTGAAAACATGTCATCATGATGTGCATGCCTATAATAGATCCACATTTCCAATATTGTGCAAACTGGCTCACTGTAAACATAATGTCCTCTAGTATTGTTCTTCATTTCTCACAGTGAGAAGTACCAACAGATGTCTTTTCCTTTTGTTTCACCTTCTAGATGCATATGAGACTGCGAAGATGCTGTGTGAGCAGTATTACCTGACCTCTCCTGATATGGAGATCACAGAAGTTAATTGTAAGTCTTACAAAAAACTATTTTCTTTTTTATCCACATTTTTTAATTACTCTTGCCTATACTGGATCTTTCTTATTTTCACCCTGGATATTTTCTGCTCTAGATATTTTGTATGAGAGGATAGTTGTATTGGTTTGCTCTTAAAATTGAACTAAACCCTCTAGGATTGACCTTTGTTAGTTTAAGTAAAGCCCTGAGTCTGTGCCCTGTGAGCTTGGCCTTCCAAGAACAAGAGTCAGACATTCCTCAGAAAAAAACATTATCTACAGATAATGTGACAACCAAAATGGACACAGGCCAAGAAAAGGTTTTTTGTTTTTATTTTTTCTCATGCGCATTCTTATTACTCATACATCTGGGGTTGGATAACATTAAAAATCACGAGTAGTGTGATTAATGTACATGCATAATATAGTAAAGTCAAAACCTAGTATATGGCTGGATCATGAATGAAATGCTAGATGGTTTTTATTTTGAAACAGGAAGTGGCAGCAGGAGCTGCTTTCTCTTGAGCTGTACCCACTGATCATTTAACACAACTCTCCTCTCTGCAGCTGTGGATGCACGTTACTGTGTGACTGGTGGAGGCTGCACAGCCATCGACCACAATCAGAGCCAAGTTCTCTAGATAACAATAAAATGTTTTATGGATGCCAAACCAATAATTGGTCAGCCTCTACTTATGGGTTGATACTAAAGTGGCACCACCTGTTCTGACGTCTTACTTCCACGTCCTCCCCATAATGGTGGTGAAACCTACTGGGGCATTGTAACACATAATCATTAACCTTACAAATATGATTTTAAGCCTTGTGTATCATACAGACACAGCTGTTCCTCAAACAAATTGATATCCTCTCTTTTCTCCGTCCAAAACTGCCATTTGGACCACATCTGGCTAGTCAGCTATCCAGCTTGCTAATTCCAACATGCTATAATGCTAACGTTACAGTGGTTACAGAAAATGAGTCAAACAAAGTTGTCACTCATCTGACAATAGCAATGTGCTTGTTAAAATTTAGTTAGCTAACAAGCTAACTGGTAGCTCACTAGTTAGCTTGTTAATTCCTCCATGCTACATTGGTTACAGAAAATCATGAACACAGTAATACAACACTGTCAGCATCCACAGCTTTGTCATAGGCTATTTGTTTTGAAAGAGCAACAGCCAATGGGGAAACACCAACACTTATGTCATCACTCACTCCGACCAATGGTGTAACTTCATCACTCACTCACTCACTCACTCATGGACAGATTTTGCATTCAAAGGGCTGGCCTTGCATGCTTTGGTCCAGCCAAAAAAGCTAATATACTGTATACATTAGTAGAATAAATGTGGTAGTTATTGCTACAATATGTTCTTTAATCAAATCCATGTACCTAATCCCTGTTGCAGAATATCATTTTGAACATGTAACAGGGCTTTGAATACAAACTATGCATACTTGGCCAGCTTGTTCTTGGCAGATATGTTCTAGATGATAGAAATCAAAATGATTAATGGAGTTGTCTTTTTCCTGGTTTAATTTGGCAAGATTGGCTCTACTGTTTTTTTTTTCACTGATGCTGAAAAGGTTTATCTTGTCAGGTCAGAATTAATATGTGATTTTGTGGAGCACACAGTTTTCTTAGAGATCTTAGAGGTACTTTTCATTCAGGGTGTCAGTTCTAGATTTGTTATAATTTTAACATATTTCCACACATAGGAAAAATGTCTTTTTTTTCACACTTGATTAATATTATCCAAATTTTCACAGCCAAAAATCCAGACCAGCCCCTCCACATTGTCTATGTGCCATCCCATCTCTACCATATGCTGTTTGAGCTTTTCAAGGTACAGTACCCAACAGGCCTGAAAATCAGACATGTATTATTTGTCACCACTTGTCTGCTAACTCCTTTTCTAATCCGCTTCTTTGTCAGAATGCCATGAGAGCTACAGTAGAGACCCATGAGACAAGCCCAACATTGCCCCCGATCAAAGTCCAAGTCTCACTGGGAACTGAGGACCTCACTATAAAGGTAGATTAGAGCACTGAGACTGGCCATGAGTTTGACACTTTTATGCACCCAGAAGCAAGGAGAGACCAGTGTTATGATTATCCTAACAGCCAGGTGTTGTGCCATGCACTGCCATCAACTATACTGTATGCATGGCATGTGGACCTTGTTAGTTTATAAACAAAATTAACCCCAATGACTTAATTCACAAAGCATGACACTGTTTAGATTCCATTCAAATGGCAAATGCTGAAGAGCTGATGAGTTCACTGCTGCTAGAACAATGTGAGGACCCTTGTAGATCTAACATTGCTCCTCTTTATTTTTAGATGTCTGACAGAGGAGGCGGAGTCCCTCTTAGGAAGATCGAGCGCCTGTTCAGCTACATGTACTCCACGGCTCCCAGTCCAGTCCATGTAGACAACGCTCGCAATGCACCACTGGTGAGACTAAACCTGCTGTCAGGGTTGATGAGTGTCTTCGTCAGTACACAGTACACTACAAGACTACAAGCTTGCTTTTACATTTTAAACTGGGATTAAAAGTCAACTTAATGGTAAATCTCTTAGACTCACACAACTGAGCATGGTTGCAAATTAGCTTATTACAAAGAGGAATGCAGTCAGCAACATCACACTGGATTAAAGAGAAACAGAAGACCTGTTTGCAGCACAAATCCGCCACAGTATCCACTATATGTTTTAAATGTTGTAATGTTTCAGCAGCTGATCCAGATGTACTAATGTGTATTGATATTGTAACCTTGTTTTCTGCAGGCTGGATTTGGCTATGGCCTACCCATTTCCCGTCTGTATGCCAAGTATTTCCAGGGAGACCTGCAGCTCTACTCTATGGAGGGCTACGGCACTTCAGCTGTCATATACTTGAAGGTGAGAACTACACTACCTCACACACACTGACAAAAATAACATTGAAAGCCAAGTAGGTATAGAGTTCACATATAACAGTCAACTACACATACTGTATTGACTGAGTGGTGGCAGATGTAGCGCAACTATGAAATGCAGGCAAAGCATAACCATTGTCTCTACTTAAAGGGACAGTTCACCACAATATCCAAAAATAAACATTTTTCCTCTTATCTGTAGTGTTATTTATCAATGTTTTGGTGTGAGCTACAGATTGTTGGAGATATCGGCTATAGAGATGTCTGCCTTCTCTCCAATATAATGGAAGACTAGATGGCACTCAGTTTGTGCTGTTCAAAATGCCCAAAAAAAAGAATGAAAAACTCAACAACAATGTCTCTTTTCACTACTTGTTTAGTCAAGATAATCCACAGACCTTTTTGTGAGCAGTTTCATGTAGGGACTATTTTCATTTTCTCCAACCATATCACCACTGAGCAGAAAGAAGAAGGAAGGAAGCATGCATTTTCTTATGGACGAGAAGCTCGTAATCGTGACAGCACAAGATATAAGTGTTGCACTGTAAAGTTAGCGAGCTCAGTGGTGCTAGGTGAGCTAGCATACACATGCTCCCCTCTGTGTGGTGATATGGTTGAAGGGTAAAGTTCAGAACAGCTATTTCCAACATTCGGCAACAGCTAAACTGATAAATAGCGCTACAGGTAAGAGAAAAATAATATGTATTTTTGATTTGGGGGTAAAATGTCCCTTCAAGCAGTGGACAGAATTTTAATCAAGGACAACAGGAACTTTGTAGGAAAGCCTAATGAGAAATGACCTGGCTCTTTCTCTCATTCATGCTTGCATATCTGTGTTATAAGGATGCAGACTATTAAGTTCCCCTCTGCTCTGTGTCACAGGCCTTGTCCTCAGAGTCAGTGGAAAGACTTCCTGTTTTCAACAAGTCGGCCTTACGGCATTACCAGACAAGCATAGAAGCTGACGACTGGTGCATGCCCAGCAAGGATCCAAAGAAACTGGGCAATTCCAAGAGGACTGTGTGATGGTGGACTGAGGGAGGACACTCTAAAATAGTTTGAAAAAAGAAAAAAGAAAAGAATCCATGTTGGAAGAAATGGATAAGCTTGTACTGTAAGTGGGAGAAGGCACCAGAGGCTTTCAGCATGCTGCTGGACCTGGACCTGCGTATGTGGATTCCTTTGTTAAACGGAGGAAAATGCACATTGTTTTTGACAAGAACCAGATTAATGCACAGAAGTAACTGAGCTGAACTATTCCTACCAGTCTCTAAGCAATTTAATTTCATTTTACTACACAATGATTACAGGCTGCTAATGGCAATGGAACAAGTCAAGTATTAATCTCCTTTTGCCTCACTCATTACACTCACTTTTTTTAGTTATAATAACATGGTTACACTTTAAAGTAAGCATGCTGTTTGTGTTAATGTAAGAGTATTTTGTTTGACAATCTTAAGACTGGCCAATGGTCTTTGGTCAGTTCAATAATGTTGTTTTTAGGTTAAATGTGTATCAATGCCTCGAAATCCCAAGACAGAACCAACTGCAGCAGGGCCACTTAAGTTAAACAGAATAGGAACGTGTTCAACACAGCATAAACACAAGAGGAGCAAAGTCTGTTCCTCCTCTTTTGTTCATGTAGGCATTTTAGTCCTTTAGTACATGCAGCATTGCTTCACAAACAACTTCTGCATTTTATTGCAGTTTAGTTTTTTTACGACAGCATTTCAGCTACAAGAAGAATTTGCACTGGTTATGCGTGGCCTAAAATTATATTTTTGTTTTGATGACGTCAGTGTAAAATTTCAGTGTTTCAGCTTCTTAAATATGAGATGGCAATGAAATGAGATGTTTTTTATGTATGTCAGTAAGCTACCTACCTTAGCTTTCAACCCATACAAGCTGAGATCATTTGTAGAGTTGGATTATTGTGGATTATTATTGATGGCTGTTTCATAGAGCAAAAAATGACAGTGTGCCTTTATGGAGAAGATTAGCTAAAAGAAAGCATTGTGACATATTTAAAGTTCAGATGTATGATTGAACTGTGATTAATTATATTTTAATTGTAAAATGGAGAGGGGAACCATCACAATAGTAACTCTCCCCTGTTGAAACTGGTGTGCGGTTAATTGTTGTAGGAGCTAAAACACAGTTTAAAAACTTTTTCCAAGAAAGTTTTCAGTGTTTAAGAATAACTGTGTAGAACAGCAGAGCCATTTGATAAAATTCACCCTAAGTGTTTTGTAACGATGCATGTGTTATATATTTAAGTGACCTACTTTAGAGGGTGTGGAGGTCTATGGTAAATTTTAACGCTATAGTAGTGATCTAACAGATATTGCCTTATCTGAATCTAGTTCATATGTTCCAGGTTTTCATTACAAACCAGTCATATTTCAGTACACTGTAGTTCTTGTCGCATTTAGACATGCCTTCAGATCTTGTCGATTCAAATCTGAACTCACTCATCTTAGATTTTTATGATTTGTGAACTGTCTGGGCCCTAAAAGATATGTTTGCATTTTATACTGTATAACCTTCACTCTCAAAGGCCATGTGTGACTGTACTGAAGGTGTGGTTCGCCACTAAAAGGACCAGTGAATGTAGAAAATAAAAATATCACACAACATGTCATTGCTTGTGCCTTTTGCAGCTCATCGTGTGTTTATTAACTGAACCCTGAATTTCAATTAGGAAACGAAGCTGTGTAAAGCGGGTTAAGGACATGATAGCATGTGCCACTGCTCTCTGTAACATCTCTGGAAGTTGTTGTCTCCCTCATTGTCCCTGCTGACTCCCTCCTCTCTCCCCACAGCTTGTTTTAGGAAATTTCGCTCTATTTGTCTGTCACCATTGCAGACACAGTCCACTGGCTTTTCTTGGCCAGCTGCCAATAGGGGTTTGAGAACTGGCTGTACTGCTCTGTTGCGCCCCTTCATTAGTGTGCCCACATGTCGTGCTCTGTTATGGTCCTGTAACTTCTCTCCACTTGTCTCTCTCAGGTCTGTTTTCCAGGTCATTCAGGCACAATTGGCATGGCAGCAATACAAATACAGCCTTATATAAGCCAGTTGTCAAAGATAACAGAATAAAAAAATAGATCACTGCAATGTCAGAACCGCTGCAGCATCAAGTTTAGTTAAATCTGAAACCCATTTTCCTCTTCCCATTGTTACAATGCATGATTTAAGAATATAATCTCTCTCTGCCTGACTTTTACTAGTCTATTTTAAGGGCTCAGGGAGTCACGTCTGACCCTGTGGTCATCCAGACAATGTTCCCTCTCCAGGAGAAGTCTGCTCAACCACACCTGTTTATGTGTATGATCTATGGACTGCCATAAGGTTCATAATGATTACACCAACAGCACACCACAGGTCCAAACAGCTGTTGTAAGAGGGTGAGGTCACTGATCCTAGTAAGGGGGTGGGTTTTATGTCAACAGTGAGCAGTGGGGGAGACATAAAAAACAGGGTTTTGGGGCCTCCACCAGAAAATTTTGAGCATCAGACCCTTAATTTTCTGCATTCTGGTGATATTGTTTTTTTATGCAACAATTTGTGCCTTTTCTGCATCGATTTATGGTGTAAATGTATTTAATTTTGCCAAAAAAAAGTCATTTTATGTTTTTATTCGGGGGGACAAATATACATGTTCTATATATTGATATTGCCCCCCCCTCCACATCCCACTTGAATTCTACATTTATAGATTAAAGTGGCATTAAATTATTTGCCATTTATATATATATGACACTGACCCCATGTACTGGGGTGGTTCAAAGAATGTGGAAACTGGAAATATTTCTAAATAAAGTGCACCAAAAGACATTCCCATAACCATTCTTTGACATGTTTGCAAGACAAACCATCCAAACTATATGTGTGCAGTGATTGGAGATGAAGAAAAAGCTTACTTTCCTTTCCCTCTTTAAAATAACAGTAACAACAACAACACTGAACAACAGCTTAGCAACTCCTCTCTCTCTCAAGGCCTCAGTCTTGCACGCTACGTCTCTATTGTACTAGTTCCCAACCTGTGTGTCCCAACCCCCACTAGTGATCGCCAAAGCCTTAAAGGCCTTTTTTTTTATTTAAAGGGGTGTTATAAAACTTTGAATATATATGTAGTAGGTTAAATATTAACATTTCATTCATTTCTCTGAAAAAAATGAATGAAATTGTTATCATTTAAATTTAGATTATTATCCTAGACAGGGTAAGGGCACAAAGACCTGAATACAAGCTATGTAAGCCTCCACTGCCCAACAGCCTCATCCAGCATCAGAAAAGTGTGCAGTTAAAACAACCAAAGAGTTAACACATCAAAAGCCAGGAGTCAGGAAGAACAAAACATTGACGTTGGTTAGCATGGTTGTTCAAAAAAATTACAAACACTGCAGGCAGAAAATTATATAAGTTACTGAAAATATCAATACCCATCTTTGATGCAATATTCACAGGACATATTCTGCTCAAAATTGATCCAAATCATTCATATCGGTTGTTTTGTATTATTATGTATTGAACATAAAATGAAATAGCGATAAAATCAGTCAGTCAGGGGTCGTCAGTTTACTCAATGACAGAAATTGGGCCCCTTAAGGAAAACGGTTGAGATCCACTGCTCTGTACACTGGCATTATATCCCTATGTCAAATTACATGAAACACCTGGATAAAATATACTGACGACTTTTCAAAGTGGTTTAGTGGTTTTCTGTTTGGGGGGACCAACCTTACAAAAGTCAGAATGGAAACCAGGTCAAATATAACATCCTTCCTTCTGTGCAGTGCTACAGTTGATGGGAAATCTTTTTGTTACACATACTGTAAATCAAGCATTTTACCGTGTCAAAGTTTGTTAAACTGTAAGATATGCAACGGGTTTACTTGTCTAACCCACTATACAGCAAATCAGGCTGTATGTGGCCCCCAAACTAAAATGAGTTTGACACCCCTGGTCCAGATTGTTTGGTGTGAGTATGGGAGATATTGGCTGTATAAATGTCTGCCCTCTCTCCAATATAATGGAACTAGATGGCAGAAATCATGACCCGGTTACTCAACATAATTGGCAGACCTTGTTTTAAGCAGTTTTAAGAAGGAACTATTTTCTTTCTACCAAACAACACCCAACAACTGTATCACTGTGCAGAAAGAAACAAGTATCTGCTGCTAGCTCACCTTTTCATGAGGTGTGGAGCAGCTGGACCCAAATGCAGGAGATTGCAGGCAACTGGAACTCAGGTAGATCTTTATTCCAGGTTGGAGCAGGAAAACAACAAAACAGAAGACCGCACGACCAAAACAAGGATCCAACAAAGACTGAACTGTTGTCTGAAGAGGGGATGAAGTGCAAGTAGAGAGAAAGGGCAGAGAAGTTCAAGTGAGAGGAATAAGGTGTTGAGGCAGAAGAACAGGGAGCTGATTGGATGGGAGAAAAATCTGGAGCACAGAAGGCCTTACGAGGCTGATGCAGGGCAGGTGTGTAGATGGGTAAATGAGGGAGAGGCAGCACAGGAACACAAGAGGGGAAGAGCACAGTACAGAGAAACACAATCCTTTTAATAATAATAACCAGCTGAGAAAAAACAAAGACACAAAACAACTTGAATAAGTCTGTTACAGATACTCAGTTCAGACTTTCCAAAAGGTCATCAAGACATTGACTGTGACACAGCTAGCACTTCTGAGCTAGCTAATGTTACAGGTCACCCAAGGAAAATGCCATTTATGTTTTCACCGTGTGCTGTCATGAGCTGGCATGAGCTTTTTGTCCATGAATAGATGCATGCTACCTTCTGCCCTGTGATACATTTTGCAGGTACAGAGAGAAAATAGTTTCTACACGGAACTGCTCACAATAAGGTCTGTGAATTTTCTTGAGTAACCAGGTCATGATTTCTGGAAAGAGACATTGCTGCTGACTTTTTCAATGTATTTATTTATTTATTTTGTAATGTTTTGAGCACCACAAGCTGAGTGCCATCTAATGCTCTTTTTTTTGAGAGAGAGAGAGAAGGCAAACATCTCTACAGCCGATATCTCCAACACTTGGCAACTAACACCAAAAGAATCTTGACTGATAAATAGCACTACGGGTATGAGGAAAAATATGTATTTTTGAGTTTAGGTTGAACTGTCTCTTTAAGATGGACATTCTTGCAAAACTTTATTATATTTTGGGCCAACAAAAAAGTGTTGCATGTAGTTGTGTACATTGCTTCATGTGCAGTCCACTGGGGAAAAAAAGCACTTGTTGTGGAGGGCTTTGTCAAGTGTTTGCTCTGCAAATAGTGAGGCATCACAAGAGCATGAGCCTAAGGGTGAGTGTGAAGGCAGGTTGCCAGGTAGATCTGGATCCTCTGAAGTATGAGACAGCACTGTGATAGAGAGACAAGTAAAAGGTTTATTGTCTTTCCTGACACTTATGTCAGTTTAAAGAGACATAAAGGCCTCTGGGGAAGGTAAAAGACACAGCAGGCAAATATTCTCACTTGTCAATCACAATGAATGATTATTATTTTTGTAATTAGCACAGCAATTTTCCTCAGTAAATTGCTATTTTATCACCTGCCCCTCAAATGTTTGTATATTTCTGTTTAAATAGTCAATATTTCCATACCTACCAGCCTTAAACTGCCTTATAAATCAGTTTCAAGGGCGAAGATTTTGTTACAATAGTGGGGGTTGACACATATAAAGAAGGGGTTTGAGGTCCTGCACAAAATAAAAATCGAGTGTCAAACACATCATTTCCTCCATTCTGGTGATTTTTATGCACCAATTTGTGTTTGCATGCTGTCACCATTTTGTTTCAATTCATTGTGTAAATGTCCTTAAATCTGTCAAAGTAAAAGTCCCCTGCCAATTTTTATAGGGGACATATGCACATGTATTTATATATAAGGGGGAGAGGAGATTTCCTGTATCCTGATGGTTAACACACTATCTATGACTTTATAGGAAGTCATGTGATTATAGCTTAACTCTAGCAAAGACAACTTTCATGTAGTTTTTTTCTGTATCTTTTTTCAAACACACAGAGGGATTTATGTTCCAGACAAAGGCCTCTAGGAATGTTAAGCAAAAATTGTTAGTACCAACTCCAACTAGCAGCATTTCCCACTCTCTGCAGACAGAAAGTGAATGTTTCTCTGAAAATATTCAGGTTGACAGGCTGAGTATTGTCCCACACAACAGTTGGATTTTATGAAAAAAAAAAAAGAAAAAGATAAAAAGTGTCCTTATCAGTACAGTACCCCCTCAGGTTCCAGTAGTAAATATTTCTTCATGGGATGTGGCAGAGGCAGCTGTCTTACACCTCTATAGCAGGATTGACCCAGGGCTGTCCTGATGGCACATCTGGTCAGGTGAAACAGGCTGCGAGGAGTGTTGGTGCAAACAGCGAACAAAGAGTCGTAGAAGTCTTTATGTCGCTGAAGAAGCAAAGAGAAATAGATTATGTTATCTTATATCTTTCCAAGACAGTGAATTGTTTTTAAAAAACTATCTAGGTGACTTGTTTTCTCTTTTTACAGCCTCTCGGGCACCAGCCTACTTGATTTGTTTTTTTTAAATTTCAAACAAAGTGGATAGGGACATTCTTACTACTTACTTGATTCTACACTGACCACTGTTTGTGTACAGATCTTTTTATTACCTCATAGCAGTCATCAGGAATGGCAGCTCTCCACTTCTTTGTGGACTTTAAATGTTCGTAAGAGTTGACCATGACTTCCACTGCTCTGGGGTAGTCATTGCAGGTCTGCAACACCTGCACAAAAATAATATCACAACATGACATGACATAACACAGTACAAGATACTTGCAAGGATGTATCTTATAATTTGTTATTGGTATTGTAGTTTTGGTTTCTAGTGTGTAGGATTTAGTGCCATCTAGTGGTGAGGTTGCAGATTGCCACTAACTAAAACTCTAGTGTGCCAAGCATAAAAAACAACTACAGCAGCAGAAACAAAAACATGAATGGCCCTATAAAGAGCCAGTGTTTGGTTTGTCTGTTCTGGGCTACTGTACAAATAACATGATCATCTCTGTGGATGAGGATCTGCTCTCTATGTAGATATAAACGGCTAATTCTAAGGCAATGAAAAACAACAGTTCTTGTTTTCAGGAGATTATACACTAAAGAAAATATAGTTATTAACATTATACACCATTTCTCCCAACAGATGCACTTAAATCTTTAATGATTGAGGCTATAGTGTGTGAAATATTATCTAGTAACATCAGTTCATATCTCTCACCTTGTGGAACTGGGGTGGGTAGATTCGTGCTGCGTTGTGGTTGAGTAGCAGCTGATAGCAGAGCTCAGGTATGGCCATAGGCCTGACATCAGTCACTTTGAGGAGATATTGAATGGGGGCACAGCCATTGATGTCCATAGCTCGTGAGTCTGCTCCAGCCTCCAACAGTATCTGCATCAGGACGTGATCACAGTTCCAGGCTGCCTTGTGAAGAGCTGTTTTATTGTCCTCTTCTTGGAGGTTGGGATCTGGAACAAAAAGTAAATGTTGTAGAAAACAAAGCTTTATGACAATGTTACATAACAATGATAATAATTCACAAAAGTCCAAAAAACTCACCTGCATGGTGGTCCAGCAGGAGGCGACAGACAAGATGGTGATCTTGGCTGTAGACTTGCTCTTTGGTATCAAAAGCCCAGAAGCACGCAGTTATCAGTGGGGTCTCCTGAAGAGAGTTGACTGCATTCACAGATGCTCCATGGGCCAAGTAGAGAGCCACCAGCTCTGGGATGCCAAATCTGGCTGCAGTGTGTAAAGGCGTCTCCTCCTCATTGTTATTGCCAGGCTCATTGACTTTTGCACCTCCATGAGGAAAAAAAACAATGTTTTGTAGTTTTGCTTCCTGAACACCTGAGGTCACTCCAATCTTTCCAGTAAACTAGATACATAACATTTTTGATGGATTTTTTTTTCTAATTCTTAACATCTTACATTTACACTGCAAAAAGTTGAATTTCTGTCTTATTTTATTAGCAGATATAGGTGCTATATAAATACTATGAACATTTTAAAACACTCAGTCCAAAGATAACGCACAGTCTGTTCTCAGAAACAGTGCCTTTAAACGAGCTGTCACAGCTTCCATGACGTTTTGACGTCAAAACTAGTTTTTGTCAAAGTAAAAACTGCAGCTACAGTGCCACTACAATCATTACCCAGTTGCAATGACAGTGCAAGTGCATATGTAAAAGACCTGAAAATGCTGACGAATCAGAGCAGACTGGGTTTTTTCGGGATGAGGATTTAAAGAGACAGGCACTAAGATGGAACGTTTCAGACAGAGGGTGAATACAGGTGTTCCACCACAGACAGTATGAGGAAAATTAAGTGTTTTTTGAACATTAAAGCATGTAAACATGTTCTTATAGAAATAATCCAAATACAATACAAGTATGAAAGTATGAATCTGAAATGAGCATAATATGGGACCTTTAAAGTATTTCTATGCTTCTGCACAGCACTTTGAATTGCCTTGTGTCTGAATAGTGCCATATTAGTAACCCTGCCTTTTGGATGTATTTTCACTTTCATTCATATACTAATACATCCATCTACCCATGCAACCTTCCCTCCTGACCTCTGAGGATTAGCTGCTTGGCACAGTTCACAGACTCCTTGGTGATGCAGTAGTGTAGCGCTGTGTGTCCGCTCAGCGACAGGCTGTTGACTTTTGCCCTGTGAGCTAAAAGCAGGGCGACGCAGTCGCTGTTTGAGGCCTCACAGGCCACATGGAGTGGCGTCTTCCCATTGGGCATCCGGTTGATGGCTGCACCTTCCTGAAGGAGAACCAGTGCTGTTTCCACAGCATTGTACATCACACATACATGAATACCCATCGCCCAGGACTTCTCCAGTTTATAACCTGGGAGCCAATAACCTGCAGAAAAAAAGGACAAACATTTAAGTTTGTCTAAGGCCCTGTAAACCATCTTTTTCAGGACCTCAGTGAGTGATGGAGTCCTGCTAGAGGTGTGGACCTGAGTCTCATGCCTTGGCCTCGAGTCGGACTCGAGTGACAACTTTGACGACTTTAAAGTTGACTTGACAAAATCAAAAAAAGACTTGACTTGAAAATACTCCCCCAAGATTTTAGAGTATGTTATTTAAAAAGTGTTCCACGAATCAGTTCAATGTTTTCTTTATTTCTTGAAAAGACTAAGATAAACACTATTTATTCCCAGCAAGGTGACAAAAATTCCCCAGATCCACTTTGTTTGAACGAATCCAGCAGTACCCAATCAAGTTGCAGAGGACAACCACAAAGAACCAATGCTACGTTATGCCAGTAGGAAAGAAAAAACTTGATTTGCATAGAAAAACCATGCAGTGCTGGAGGTCATGAAAAAAATAAATGCAGTATGCACAACATGAGTCAAAATTTAGAGATGGAATAACTTGCAACTTCCTTCGACATTTGAAGTTGTAAAAAGATAGAAAAACTGGGACTAGTAACTTTTTTAAAAAGCATTCAAGATTCATGAATATCTGATTCCTTATAGCTGTATTGTCAAAACTGCATTGATTTTAAGTAAAGAATGTATGATATGTTTAGTACTTGAAACGTAACGTTTAGGACTTGAAACTTGAGAATGCAAAATAAGACTTGAGACTTTCTTGTGACTTGCAAAACATATGTCTTGGAGTCATCTCTGGGTCCTTTTTACACATTTTGTTCTGTCACATTTAAAATTGTGTGCATGGTTATTTCATGTGACAGATTTCTGTTTTTGCTGTTTCCTCTGTGCATCTCTTACTGGTTTGTAAAGGGTGGGGTCCAGTTAGAACCATTGACATCAAGGTATTTTTTTTTCTTCTTACAAACTAGTGAATGAACTACACACCTAACCTTTCAACTGCGACATTCAGGAAGTGTTAACAATCTATTTATCTTGATTAATGCTTTGTGAACATTTATGATCTCTCATAATCTTTACTCTGGGTACTTGTACTTACTTATAGTGTGGCAAACATTACAACCAGTATATCATGATTCTTGATTTTATTGCTGCTGGTGAAATGTGGATCTCATCCTATCTCCTGCGTACCTTGTTTATATGAGGCCAGCATCATGCTGGGGTCCTCCACCTCCAGCACTGTGTCAATATCTAGTTTCCTGGTGTGCAGAATCCGCAGGACCTCCTGGGCGTTGTTGGCCTGCAGGGCCTCCAGGAACTGACGCTTCAGTTGTTTCTCAGCCACTTGTCTGGGGCTCAACTCCTCCATGAGTTCCCTAAAAGTACGGCCTCTCGCCTTGTATGGCACTGCCACACCAGCTGGCTCCGGCACTAATGTTCTCCACACAGCATGGAGGAGAATGGAAAGAAACGCACAAATGGTGATAATGAAGGTGTCAATCATATCCACACTTGGAGGCCTCGAGGAGCCCCGGCCATCAGATAAGGGAGGTGCATGAGGAAAAAAGAGGGAAATGAAGAGGGGCAACAAGTGACAGGAGGGAGTCGTCAGCGAGAGAAAAATAGCCCTGGAGCGAAATTAGGCCGAATATAAATAGAAAGGAGAGAGGGAGGGACTGGAGAGCTACAGCTGACAGTGGCTGAGTCCAGGCCAGCCAGTCTGCTGAGATGTCCACTGAGAGAAAGGCATCAGGCAGTGGACGGTCACATGGTAAAGATAATAAGACACGTAAACACAGCACAGGGCTGGCAAAAGTTTTGGAGAGAAAGGTGCTTCTTCTTTTCTATTTTATCTTAATGTGAATCATACACAGTCATAACATGAATTTTGCACACCGTTTTGCTACATTGGACAGATTTATATCTCTACTTAAAGGGACAGTTCACCCCCAAATCAAAAATACCTCTTACCTGTAGTGCTGTTTATCAGTACATGTTGTTCTGGTGTGAGTTGCAGTGTTGGAGATATCGGCAGGAGAGATGTCTGCCTCTCCAATATAATAGGAATAGACTGAATTTAGGTTGTGGTGTTTGAAGCGCCAAAAAAATACATTTTAAAAACTCAACAGCAATGCCTCTTTACAAAATTCATTACCTGCTTACTCAAGTTAATCCATAAACTTTGTTGTAAGCAGTTTCATGTAGTAACTATTTCATTTTTAACCAAGCAAGCATATCACTACGTAGAAAGAGGCATGATCTACTGCTAGCTCACCTAGCACCACTGAGCTAGCTAACACTCCAGCTCAGCCAAGGTGATTTCCATTAATGTTAACATCTCTCGCTGTCACTAAAACTACATTCTCGTCCATGAGTACATGCACACTTCTTTCTGTGCAGTGATATGCTTGGCAGGTGCAGTTTGGAAAGGAAATACTTCCTACATGAAATTGCTCACAATAAGGTCTGTGGATTATCTTGAGTAACTGGGTCATGATTTCTGGAAAAGGGCATTGCTGCTGAGGATTTCTCTGGTGTTTGAGCACCAAAAGCCAAGTGCCATCTAGTTCAGTTTTAGTCAAAAGAAGGCAGACATCGCTCAGCTAATATCTCCAACACTCGACAATTCACACAAAAACAATCTAGATTGATAAACAGCACTACAGGTAAGAGGAAAAATATGTATTTTTTTATTTTGAGGTGTCCCTTTAAGAAATGACAATTTGAACTATGTGGAGAAAGTAAGACAAATGGTGGGAAAAAAAGAAACAAAAGCAGACTATGGACAGTGACCGCACATTTTATTCAGTGTGACAGGTAGCTGCCCTTTCAAACTTTTCAGAATGCGAAAAAGAGAGCAAGGTATGACAAAAAAAGAAGAGGAGAAGGAGAATAAGCACAGCTTTTAAAAGAGTGGAAAGCATGGCTAGCAGTTTGTGGTGATTATCTTTTGCTCTCTACATACATGAAAGACAAACACTTCCATGACTCAAACGCCTGCCAGGAGCACCAGGAATCTTATCTATACGTTGGTTTCATCATGCCTAGGCAAGCTCAGTCAAGCACATAGAAAAGATCACATTTTGGCCTCAGGTGTGACCTTTTTATCCTCCTTAGCCCTCGGACAAACTGTGCACACATACTGACTTGATAGAAAACAAGGCTTCTTTAGGATTCTTGCAGCGTATTGCTCTCAGTGTTTTACTATACATACAAAAGAGTGCAGTCGGCAGACTGACTTAACAGAGATGGGGGTAGGGGGTATTCACAGAAAGGTTCAAGTGTTACAAAATATTCCATAAGAATACATCATGAGCGGTTTATTGGAGTTGCACTGGAGCAGCACTATGGTTGTATTAGAGGAAAAAAAACATGAGCACGATGGGGGAGTATTACTGCGTTTTGCATTTCCAAACTTTTAAATCCTTCATTTGATAACAACCATTTGAAAATCACTTTTAATGAACATGTTTAATTATGTTTTGGCAATAGGAAGTACTCATACAATTCTGGATAAATCATTGTTAGGTGTTAATAATACTCTTATTTTGTAAAAGTTAAATTAAACAGTAGTCAGTTGCTTCATTAAATACAGAAATAAATAAATAATAACATTAACAGATCTCCTGTATTACTGTGGCATTGCATGGAGGTATCTGTAACTCCTACTATTCTTCTTGTACTTAAAACCTGTTAACAGGTCACCAGGCAGGGCCCTTGAGACAAAAGGGAATAACTAAAGCTGCCTTCATTTTTGCTTTTTTTTTCTTTTAATCACGGTGACACTGGTGTCTCTATATTTGCTGTAAACCTACGGAATGATTCTTGGGAATGCTAAAGAAGTAACACAGGGAACATGTCTCTCAGTGAGCGTCATAATCCTAAAACAAGAATTGCATAAAGTACATATGTCAAAATAATTTCAAAGGTATATATTATTTTATCTAACAAGTAAATCAAAATGTTTTGACCAGTTTTATAGGAAAAATTATGAATATATTGCATCTATCAGGTGCAATTTCCAGTTTAACATCAGGTGCGAATTCTTTTAAGACAACTTCTGGACTCACTGCATCGGTCCTTGATCACAGAGATGACTCGTCTATATGGCAGCATTCCTAAATATTATTCAGAGTATCCCAAAGTATGGTGACCTATAATTTTTATGATAGAAAAAAAGAACAATTACAAGTCTGCTGTATGTGTTTCAACTCTCACATAGAAGCGGGTAGAGTTCAGAAAAATTCTACTTCTCTAGAATTTCTAAAGGCAGCGGCGGGGTATTACTTTGTTATTGAGAGAGAATATAAAAAGAGGTCAAAAGCAGATTACAAGCGGTGTCAAAGCAACATTATGCATATAAGCAGGAAGTTTCATTTTAACGCTTTTTTGTTTGTTTTTGTCGTACAGGTTTGGTAAGTTACAAATTTTTATGATTATATTGTACCTGAAGTCTCCATTAGAACCAGTCCAATGAGTTAGAGTTTGTCCTTGTCGTCATTTCTTACTTTGTGAACTGCTTTAGTATGGTACATGTATACTGTAAGGAACATTGGACGAGCCAGTGCCGAGGTTCAATTTACAGTGTTTGCACTTCCAGTGTTCTTGCAAGTACCGAGAGTTTGTTTCTCCCAGTGAAACTTGGTTCCCGCTTCAATTCCTATTGGAAAGTTCAAGTGTTGCTTCCTTCAGTAGTATGAGTAAGCAGCATGGGGACACCCAGTGGTGGGACGCGAGTACTGCCTCACATATTCCGCCACACAGGCCTGACCTGTATGTGCTTCGTCAAAGCAATAGAGTGATTTCACTGATCTACTTATCTGAACAGGATGTGCATAAGTCTATCAAAATGGCACATCAGACATATTTGTATTTATCACTGTACATGTACACGGTCGTCATGTCTACGGGTGCTGTGATGGGCAACGGCTCTGAAGATGATATGGGATGAGGATGAGATGAACTTTTCACAGACTTACTCTGGATATGAATAAATAAACCTAATTTACAGCAATAAACAGCAAAATAAATAGAACTGAGTAAAATTTTAAATGGCAAAAAACACAGGATGGGTGTAAAATGAGGCAAATGAACGGGGCATGTTCCTATCATCCAACTGCTCGTTTTGGTTTAATTTGCTTGGTGAGAAAAAGTCACTCAACGATCTCTGACAGTTGGGCATGTAGCTCCACCACTGAGAACTATTGAACTACTGAGCAGGTGTCCCTCAGGGTTCATTTATGGGACCTGCTGACGTTCTGTTCCTCGAGATGCTACTTGGTGTGGTGCTACAGTAAAGCAGGAGGTGATCTAATGATTCGCGTCACTCTGTTGCGCTTTCTTTGCGCGCCTCTTTCTGCTGCTGCTCCAGCTCTCTCTTCCGTAGCTTTTCACGCTGTTTCTCCACTTTCTCTTGGTTCCTCTTGGCCTTCTCCGTCAGAACTTTAAGGTCTTTGATCTTTTTCTTGATCAAGGCACGGTCCTGGGAAGAAGTGACTCCGAGGGCCTGAAACAAATTAACTTGCATTAGCATCTTTCCTCCTTTGGGCTACCTATGAGCAGTGCTGAATTGTTACTAAGTATATCTACTCAAGTACAGTACTTAAGTATGAATTTTAGGTACTTATACTTTGAGCATTTTCTTCCCATGCCACTTCATACTTTCACTCCACTACATCTCAGAGGGAAATATTGTACTTTTTACTTCACTACATTCATCTGACAGCTTTAATTACTTTACAAATTATGATGTTTGATAAAAACATACAAAGACTTTACAAAATATAATGTTTTATTATAAATTAAATTACCAAAGTTTATACAAGTACAGCTGAAACAATTAGTTGTTAAATCAGTCAGTCGATTGACAGAAAATTAATTGCCTATTTTTTATAAACAATGAAGTCTTTTTCTCCTTTTTTTTTTTTAATATAATTTTGCGTTTTGGGGTGTTTTTCTGATTTTTAAAATAATCTTAAGTTTTTGGTGTTTTTAACATTTACTACTTTAAATACATGTTCCTGATAATACTTTCTTAATTTTACTTATGCACCATTTTCAATCCAGGACTATGACTTTTAACTTATATTTTCACAGTTTGGTATTACAGCTTTTATTTTAAGAGGCAAAATCCCTCCCTTTCTGATGTCCACCACTGGGATCTTATTTTGGAAACAACATGTAAAGTAGGCAACAATGTGAGACAAATAATTTGTTTATGCTGTTTGACTTGTGGCATGAATTACACATATGATGTTTGCCAGTTTTAACATTATTGTCTAAGTCAACAAAGTCACAGTTTGTTGTTGGTTTATCATAGTACTGTTTTTTGGTGAAACTGCTCAGTGAACTACATCTCTTCTCTCGCACTGAATACATACCAACACCAGCTCGCTAGTTAGGTAACATAACTATAATCCACACAGAAATGTAACGTTAACTTACCTGATGTGTTTCATCCAATGACTCTTGGTCTTTTTATCAGTCGGGAAGCGAAAGAATGAGCAAAACCGATTGCTCATGTGACTAGATCCCAGTATGAAACACACATTGTACTCACAGGTGTTGTAGCTTTCAGCAAGACAGAAAGCTATGACGACGCAACTTTATACTTCAACAGTTTCACGACATACTGCAACTTTCTTGACTTGCGAAATTATCTTTTAAATTGACAAATGTGTAATACACATTAGAGTTCAAACGGGATCAAAAATTCCTCTCTCCCCATTGACAACTGTAAATATGTTTTCTGGTCTTTTAGTCCAACAGAATGGGATGGACTTTGCTTTTCTATTTGTATTTATATTAATTGCCCGTAGTACACTGGATTTTTGAGTAAAATTGATATCTGAGAGTTTAAATAATCTGTTAACAACGTGTCTGCTGATATTTAAACATCCTAAATAAACATTTCTAAAAGGATCCCTTACGTTTGTTTTGTGACATTTTACAGTTGAAAAAAAAACTTGTCATTGCTCTCTCAAGGACAAACTATGTCATGGCAGCACTTTTTCTAAACATATGTGTGGCATAGCTACACTGCCATTTCTTTTACTTATTGACATGTACACTGATATATCTGTTGGCTCTTATACTATACATGTATGAAAAACTTCACACTTACCTTGAGCTCAGCACTTTCAAGCTGTAGCAGCTGTTCTCCATCTATGTTTTTGGCAGTGAATTCTGGGATGTGTTGTTCTAAGTTGAGGCCCATGAGCCAGCGGGCCACTTGCTGGGAGGTCCACTCTGTGATGCTGCGGTTCTGCCACTGACACTGCTTTGGAAACTGTCCCTCATCTAAGATCTGAGGAAGAGACACAGATGGGGTAAAAAGAAAGACACAGACGAGATCTAAAATTTCAAACTCTTACAGCACTGAACCATGCACTAAAGTGTATCTTGCATAGAATATTGAATATTTTTGATAAGTTGAGATGAAATCAATGACACACTCAAGACATCCTAAGTGACAAATATATTCTGTGGTGACACCTATTAATCTGTGGGAAAATCAATCTTCACCATGAATAATGTGTGGGAGTAAAACACAGACAAATACTCGACAGGCACATAAAGACATGCATGCAGTAAAACAAAGGTCTCACCTCATCATCTATCATATCCAGACTCTGAACACGGCAGCATTGAAAACAACAGAAGATGACGGAGCTTGTTAACAGGGGAAAAAACAATATGGCTTACACTACAGCGGCCCAGACCTGTATTTGAATACAATGAGCCCAAATTGGTGCATTGATTTTCAGCTTGTTTTCTGCCAAAGGAATACCAAAGAAGCTGTTTTTTTCTGTCTTTATGCCTATAAAGATAACAAATGGAGGCACAGACAAAAATGCAAGTCATATTTTTGTGTTTCTGCTGTTGTTTGCATTTAAATATATGTATTTTGAAACAGATCATCGTCCAGTTGGGCTCTGTAAGTTCACTTGTTTCAGGTTGCAGATCATGTAAGGTTGTTTTTAGGGATCTGTCACTTTTGATGAGGTGAAGTCAGTCTCATGTATGTTATTTGTTTGATGATACATAAAATACATAAAAAATGAAAATACTTTAGGCCTGTATGTGTACCTCATCTGAAGAGAGTGCCAGTATGTGTGAGCGCCCCGACGTCTTGGCTTCACTCAGCAGGCCGCTGATCTCCACCGAGCTGCTGCTGCTGGCGCTCAGATCATCGTTCAAAGTGGGTCCCTGAGAAATCAACAACGCACTTATAAGATCAGTGATGAGAGCCAACTGTCTCCGAGGATGAATTTAGTTGATTAGATGGAGTGCTCCTCTATTTCTATGTCTTAGAACAGAAAGACAGGATGAGGAGTGAATGAATCAGAAAAAATAAAGACTTTTCCTCTGAGCACATACTGTTATGATTGATGTGCTTCTTCCTAATATTTGACAGTCAATAAAAAGTACATTAGTCTAATATATTAAGGGTGTTAGTCTGCAAGTCGTCACGGTTGTGCACATCCCTCACTTTTAAGATGTTCCATTATAGCACAAACTGTGAATGTTATTATTGATTGGAAATGATGTAGCTGGATGTTATCCAATATAAAAACCTCCCTCTGTGTGTCCTTGTGTGTGTGCCAGAGAGTGGACATTTATGGAATGACAGTATTAAGATATGTGCTCAAACATGCAGAGACAAGCTGCTGCTGAGAGATACGGACTGTCAGGAGGAGAACAAACACTCAAGATGATTAAGAGAAAATTAAGAAAAAGTTGCAAAATGACATTTTTGAAGCACAAGTCTCAAAGGTGCAGAGGATTTGAAAGACTGATATAATGAAAGAATTTTGACCCTAAGCCCAGCTGTTTCTGAGATACTTGCAGTAATGTTAAGTTTATTATTACAGCACCACCTTGAGGTCAGTGAGGGTCATTTTTGTGCCTGAGTAGTGAGTGGAATCTGCAACCAGCCAGCCAATTTTGCCAAGTTTTTGTCTTGCGGTTTTTGCTGCCCTAAGCCTTTTAGCAGAGCAGAAGGCAAAGAATGCGAAGAAGAACAAGAACAAGAACCAAAACAGGAAGAATCTGAGCAAAAACAATAGGGCTCCAGCAGTGAGCATTGCTTGGACCCCTAATAATGAGAGCAGTAGTTGTTTTATTGGGCAACAGCTGGGCCTCCTTTTCTGTCTGCAGAATTTGATATAAATAGTATGTTTGCCTCAGTGTATAATGACCTGAAAATAAGGGTTATTGTGTTTTTGTTAACTTACATTGAACCATGTACTGTATATATATTCTTGTCCATTAGGTGCAACATTTTTCTACGAGCAAGGGACCTCTGGGGATAATTTTCCAAATTAAAACCTCCCAATCAATGACTCCTAAATAAATTTTAACCAGAGTAATTTTCAGCCGGATGTAATTTGCAGTCCTCACCGCTACAATCATAAAAGATTTTAAGTTAAAGCTCCATCTTACATTTAGCTGTATACTATAGCTTAAGGAGTTCTTTGAATCTCAGCGCTGTCTTAGGTTAAAGTGAAAGTAATCTTACATATTTAGACTTTCAGTTTTCTGGGATGCATCCTCAGTTAAAAGCTCCACATAACTATTAATGCGAATACATTCTGCATTGATTTGTCTTCTGATGTGCATTCAAGCTGAGAGCGCGTCCTGGGAGAGAGAAAAAGGACTGGACTGGTGCAGGATCAAAATTAATCTCCTTTTTAATCCTACAGTGAGCACATCTGATATTACACAGGATTAGAAACAGTTTTCATGCAAGTTCCTGCACTGCAAGAAATGCCCATGTTAACAACTTTAATCTTATTGTATCAGTAGGACATTTAACTGATTGAGGATGCATTATCAAAGTAACTGATGTGCCAGAGGAAAACTTGGGAACAGACTTTCCCCCAGAATTAAAACCTAATACTTAAACAGATCATAGGATTGCTAAAATGGACATTTTTTTACAGTGTTACTGAAGATATGGTTTAGATTATAAGAGATGTTAAGGATCATGTAGGGATACTCATTGATTTTCTTGCAATTAAAAATGCAATTATGCATTTCTATGATTGCAGTACAATAACCCCCTTTATCACTAAACCATGTTTACCTCTTAAAGTACCCACTCATTTCCATTTCTGTGGATTGAGGTATAATTAAACAAAACACAAAAGAATACAATACCAAGTAATATGAATAGGAGAAGAAGTGGGGCCATGTAAGGGACGTCTGTTTGACAGAAATAACACAACACATCAATACCATAAGAAAACTTGTCATCAAGCTATATAGAAGTATAGAGGTCTGACAAAAAGCCAGCTGACTGGAGCCATAATTACATTGCAGGGGGTAAAACAAAGTGTCCTTTAATGTCCTCAACTGTAAAGTATCTGTAAAGTGAATCACTATTTGCCAAATGTGTAACAGCCAAACCTCATGTACCTTGGCCCTGAGCTTCTCTGGACTGTCCTCTGCTGACGGCTCTGTGGAGCTGAGAGAGAGAGAGATAGAGACAGCGAGAGACAGACAGAGAGAGAGACAGAGAAAGAGAGAGAGAGAGAGAGAGAGAGATGAAAACAATTACCATCCCACAGTTAAAACAATTTGACAAAGATCATAAATTAAGTTACTTCAATCACTGGCAAAACAAAATCCAGTCAATACATGAAATAGAGTGTTATGATTTACTCGGTGACCATAAACTGGGCCTTAAAACTGTCCACCATGACAGAGTATGGCTAATCAATCACCTTTTTCCAGCCGCATACGTTAGTTGGTATGTGTAAGACTAAAAACAAAAACATGACGCTCCACTGTTTGTTGTCTTACCCTGGATCCAGAGCCTGTCTGCGTTCCTCCACACTGTGAGAGGGGCTCGACTTTGCAGGAGAACCTGCGATCACAAACAAGCCACAATGAGATTACTTCATGTGATGAAGATTTTCTTTAGCACACCAGCTGATTCATTTGATGACTATTCATGCCTTATACTACAGGCATTATAAAAGGCTTTGTTACGTCTTAAAAATGTACTTTTTGGTCTATGAATGCTAAAGGGACATTTTTCACATGTGGGATTACCCCCTTATTGCTACCTTTTGGAAATTAATGATTTGTCTGAGTTTAACTACGTTCCAAATCTATTCCTCTGTCTTTTCGAGTCTGTTTGCCATACTGGATTCTGGCCTTTAGCCCTTTGAAACCTGAGCAAATTGGCTTGATTTCTCTCTAAAGCATGGAAAGAAGTGAATGAGCAATGAAAGAAGAAATTACCCAAAAGTCAGCAAGAAATTGGAAAAAAGTAGAAATTAAATAAAAAGGAGAAAAAAAGGGAAAATCACCTGAGAGAAATGCTTTAAAATTCTAATAATTCTTCAACATAATGTAAAATATGTAGCTCTATAAATATAGTTTTTCCTTTGCTTTGTTCTTTTTTCCCTTGACATTTTCTCTAGCTTTTTAAAAATTTTTTTTGTAAATCTAATGATTTCTTGCAATTTGTAGAAAATTGAGCAACAATTTGCTCAGAGTTAAAAAGTTTAAATATTTGTCTTAGGAGCCTAAAGGCAGCACAAGAAAAGTGATGTCGCTCCAGGTTTCAAAGGGTTAATAAAATAGTAAACTTAGAATATACAGCAGCTAAAATGAATACAGTGTGCCCTAAGACAAAGCTGCCCTTGATAATCTATAGACTTAAATGCTTTAATCTGTGCCCCCCCCCAATGTAAAGGTGAGCAATAGATCTTTTATTATGGGATGCGTGAGGGTGCAGCAGCAGGAGTACTAACCGCCAATGGACGATGGCTGCAGTGTTCGTCTGGGGGAGCTTTCTGCACTGCCGAGGGCCCTGAGGACTGCAGCTCCTCCATCACAAGAGGCCACGCTACGAATCGAACCAGATCGACTGTGAGCTGGACTGCCGTGACCCTCCGAGACCTGAGGACAGACATAATGGGACAAAAGGAGAAAGAAAGATGAAGCAAATGGAGGAGATGTGAAAGAGAAATGTGAGGAAGGATATAAGAGGGAGTGCCAGAAGATGAGAGAGAGGAAGTGCAGAGAGAAAGAATTGCAAAAAAAAATTGAAAGCAAAAGCTCAAAGCAGTCATGGAAAAAAAAGGAAGAATAAAGTGCAATCAAAGGAAAAGTGATCTGAACAGCCAGAGCTGCAGACTAATCTGAAAGAAGTCACTTGACATACTTTCATTTCTAATTCCTCTCCCTCTTTTCCCCTGAAAGCCTCGTACTGCCTGGTTTCTGTGTTCCTGCCAATTCTGATCCAGTTCTCAAAGTTGTTTATCCAATCTAAACTCATTCCTGCTCTGGCTGAGTTAAGTGACAGCATTAGTCAGACGAGAGCCTTTCATCCAGAAAAAAAAAGAAAGAAAGACTGTGACCGTTATTATCACACTGGGAGAGACAATAGGTTGTGACAGCGCCACAGACTCAATTAGTGCCGCAGAGCAACACGTAGCAATTAATCCATTAAAGGAATAAAGTGGAATGGACAGGGGTTAAAGACACACAAGGGGATGAGACACACACACACACACACACACACAAACACACACAAACACACACACACACACACACACACACAAACACACACAAACACACAAACTAATTAAACACCCAGTGGTGAAAGTATAGCCTAATGAGAATAATGTGATTAAAATACACATCTGGTTGATATATAAACAGATGTTGTTAAATAAGAAATGACTGAAAAAAAAAGAAAAATGTGCAGATGTGTGTGTTTTATTACAAACCTCTCCCTCTGTGGAGCTGATGCTGTCTCGGGCGACTCCCCTGTAGCTCTTCTTCTTGCTGGGCGAATTGGGAGAGCCCTCCCTCAGGTCTAAAATCACACAAACAAAGAAAAGAAGAGAGTAAAAACTAGGGGTCGACAGATTATCAGTCTGGCCAATTATTGGGGCCAATATTTGGCATTTTGCTGATAATCTATAACACCGTTCTATTCTCATGATCACCAATAAAATTCATTAATGAAAAAGCGTGTGTTTTGCAATCAACCAGCACCAGAGAAGCAATACCTGCAAAAAAAGTGTCAGCATGAAAGGAACTTTTACTTTGTAAAACCTCAAGGAGCTTTTTTTTATGGGAACTTCCTGTATATGATGTTGAAAATTTCAGTTTTGATTAAAGGCATTTAAATAAAATGTTGTGTTGGAGTTATATTCCAAATTCATTTTTTATTTTCATTGTAAATGCACATCGGTTCCAAATATTGGTTTCATTAAGTACTATTAATCTGTATCCACCCTGAAGACCCCTCGTAGAAACAACTTCAATTTAGCTTGACAAGGTGAAAGGAATATACTGTGTAATCCATTTATTTACCAACAGAATTTGTCCATCAATTATATGCATGTTTTCTTTTGTTTTAGTCTTATTAAGAGGCACTTAATTTGGTGCGGTTCCAGTGCTGACACCCCTATTAAATACGTTGATTAAAAAAACATCAACACAGTTAAAATATCAAGTCTTCTCTCAAAAGTAACACCATCAATTAGGCAGGCAATTATCATCTCTCTGCTGGTTCCCTGAGTGCACAGGGAGACGCTGTCAGATGAGACAAAAACTGAAATCATTTAAATTTAACTGATCGTTTCAGCAGATTCTCTTGTCTCCTCCCACATGCTCCGTCTCTCCTTTATATCCCGTTCCAGCCGTCTCTCTCAATCCCTCCTTTTTAATATTGCATAATATGCTGCATCACTCGGATCAGTGCGGAGCCAATCACTCTGTTATCCCGTCTGCACTGTACAGTATCAGATGTGGCACTTCTGTGTGCACACATTGTTCTGACGGATGCGGCCGGTGAAATAAAGCGAGCAGAGCTTAAAAAGACCTGAGGAGAACAAAAGCACACAGATGTGCTCGAAAGGGATTACGTGTTTTTGTTTGCAGAGGTCCTAAGTGAAAAAATAGAGTCAGAGGTGAAAGTGGGTTTGAAGTTTAAGGCAAGGGGAGGAGAGGAGGATGTGCGTGATGGAAATCCAAGTCTCACTGTGTGTGTGTGTGTGTGTGTGTGTGCGTGTGTGTGTGTGAGCAATAGGAGACACACTTTTAAATGTCCTTCACAGTGCAAAAGGAGTCAGTAAAATACAGGGGCTAAAAAAAGGTAACAGCAATGTTGTTGAGGTACATCTCAGGTCATCTTAGAGACAAAGTAAATACCTAGGTACTTTGATGATACTTTATTCAAACAAGTATATTGTCTGGATTGACCTTTTTCTTTGGAAGAAGAAATTGTTCTACATAAGCCCCTCTAAAACCAACCAGGACAACCAGAGCTTTAATTTCTTTCTTTCAAAACAAAAAAGATTAAACAAATGAGATGTAATGTGTTTCTTAGAGGTGCTGGTTGGTGGTTTTTGTTACACCAGGTAAAGTCTGGCTCAAGGGTCAATGGTGGCCCTTAAACAAATTTTAAATGGCCCTTGGCCTGGCTGTCAGAATAGACTATATGTGGCCTGCCACACAATATTGGTCAGTCAAGCAATATCACTTTGCATTTTTTCCCTTCACCTCACAATGACAGGACTATCACACAGTTTGCAGACATGCATCAAACAGGAACTTTGCAGGCAGAACAGATGTGTTTTCATAAACAGACGGTAAACAAGCAAACAGGACAGATACCTACCTGCAAATATTTCCTGCTAGGTGGCAAACACAGCCATGGCTTTCAGGAGCAGTGGAGAGTTTATTTTGTTTTTTACTGAACGATAAAACAGCTGTGTTTGTCTTATTTACATGGGATTTTTTTTATTATCCATTTGATGCAAGAAGCAACTGGTTCCCCGATATTTTTTAAATGATCTATTTTACTTTTTTTTGTTATTGCTTTAGCTGTTTCCCCCTCTTTCCAGTCTTTATGCTAAACTAAGTTAACCAACTGCTGGCTTGAGTTCCGTATTTACTAAACAGAAATGAGAGTGATGTCATTCTTCTCTCAGCAAGAAAGTGAATATTTCCTGAAATGTGGAAAAATTCCTTCAAATCAATATCATAATAATGATCCTGGCAGAGAGCAGTCCCCTCACAAACACACCTCTGGCTTGTGCTGCAGCCCTTTTGGGGCTGTGCTGCTGAGCGCTGAGCCTCTCACAAGTGTTGCTGTTGTTGTTGTTGACCTGGATGCCGTTCTGCTTCATCAGCTGCATTAGCTCGGACTCTAATGCTGCAATCTGTAGAGAGAGGAACCGATCAATGTTAATCAGCCAGAGGCGTTTACCTGTCAAAACAGTAGCTTTAAAGCGCTAAAACACGGCCCACATGATGAGGAGCACATAATGTATCTTTTGATTCAGTTTGAAAATAAGTTAGCCTCAGAAAGGTGTTGTCCGACTGCAAATGAAAAGCACAAGTGAAGTACCATCAGTTTAGTTTAACCATAACTGATTCTGTCTTGCTGTTGGCTTAAATTCCACATTATACTCTTTCCCACCACTCCTGCTTGTGCCACACTTCCCTATTCAGCCTGTACAATGCAGTGCAGTCAGAGAATGAGTGCTCACTGTGCAGAATAATAGAAGGGGACAGTCGGGTTGACTGGCCATTCATCTGCAGGGCATGGCCTGAGACTTGAGCAGAAAACAACACAACTGTCATGTTTTAAGACTAGGAAAGCAGAAAATCAATACAGAGTTTGACAATGGAACCGACCACAGGCCCCTAGATACCTCGAGTCCATCTGCTGTCACTGTCCAAGGAGGAGAAAAGCTTTTTGTGTGGCAGAAGAGGCACTTTTAAGCCTTGCAGTGAAAAAGCAGTTGGGATGGAGTTCTGTTGTTGAGCTTTTTAAACATGTTGATTACTGGATTTGGATTTTATATTTCTTGGAGCCCTGACACACCAAGCAAACGGTCATCCATTGGTCAACATCGGGCCGTGCGTAAGCATCTGTCGCCGAGTTTTCTAATGTGTCTCACACTGTTTGCACTAGTCAGCGTTTATTGCTTGTTATTTGCCCGACTCAGTATATTGAATCGACGTCAGAGCAAGCGGAGCCCATCAATCAATGAAATCACTCTGATCTGCAGTTCAGCACAGTGCACGAGAAGAAAAATGACAGTGAGTAAAGTAAATGAATGGTTAAAGTCAAGAGAGAGTGAGATCAAAACTAACCTGTTGTATTAGATGAGATTATATTTTTAGCCACTGAGCTCTTAACAAACAGCATGTGATTGTTTGTGTATTTGTTTGCTAGCAAATGATAAATTTGCTTTGTTTTTTCAACATCAGGTTCTGTTGTTAATGTGCAAACTGGCGAACAAGCACCTTGGATCTGTCCTGTTAGTCCTCCGGTTTCCCTTTCTGAATGAAGAATACAAGCAGAGACCACAGAGAACTCACTTTAGATTCATTTCCTGTATCTGTGTTGCAGGGGTTTCATCATTGCCCCGCCCTTTGAGGAGACCAGCGGCAGTCCTGATTCCATTAATTTCAATCGTAAAAGTGAAAGTGAGCGCAGATTATGAACACTCTTTTATCCCAAAGTCACCAAGTAAATACTGGAACCAGTTTTCACAGAAAATGAACTTTGATCGTGATCTGTCGATGTCTCAGAATCCCTTCTCTCTGTTGTGCTTAACTATCGGTCTGGTTTCACTGCAGTGCTGTCTTCATTGTTTTCCAACCAAAACTTGTCTATCTTTGCTTAATAACACCATTATTGTTATCATGTAACTGTTTTTGCAGGGGGAAAAGAGAGCAATATTAGACTGTGATCTTCTGCTGCATACATATTAAGCTATCAGATAAAAACAAGCTGCAAAATAGGCGAACATTTACAATGTACTGTATATAATGTATTGTTTGTAATCTGCTTTCATCCATCAACACAATGCTCACAACACTTACAAATGAGGTGGGGGGATTAGGGGAGGAGAGACCGCGCCCGCTTAGGAGAGCAGAAATGTAGACCATATCATGCCATCGGCACAGCTTGCAGTGTCTCATCTTTGGTTATATATCTTTGATACACACTAGCTCCTCCTACTGGTATTATTTCCTATCATGCAAGTGATAGGAAATAATACCAGTAGTTTTTAGTTGTGATATAGGCAATGTGAGGCAGTGTAACAGTCAGTCTGTCGCCACTAATCTCTGACGTGAGTTTGGTGAGCCTTTAATCATTTACAGCCTTTGCTATAAAAGAAAGGCACTGCATAAATAATTGTAACCCAAACTTGATCATTAAGCACAGAAGAAGAATGGCAGCGCTCATTAGCTTATTTTCCCATCAGGGATTTCTGTGTATTTTGGGGGCTAATATGCAGAATTGTGCAGACACAGACAGAACAACTAAAACACAAAGCAGCATACATGGACAGATGGAGGTGAGAGATTATTGGAGTGAGCTTTAGAAGATGTGGTTTACCCTGACTTGCAGTCCCTGGATCTCAGCCAGGTGAGCTTTCTCAGCCTCCTCCAGCCGCCTCCTCTCCGCATCCTCCTTCTGGATAAACTCCACCTCTCTGAAGAGACGACAGGAGGGGGAGATCGTAATGTGTTGAGTAGGTGTGTGCTACCACAGGAAAATGAGATACATTTACGTGTGTGTGTGTGTGTGTTAAACCATGTGTGACGGTGCCTGCCTCTCTGTGGTGATAAGGCTGTTTTAGGATGTCAGTGTGACTTCAGTGTGACCCTGCTGCTTAGAGTGAACACACAAAAACACACATCTACAACTAAAAGACACTCACACACATTTCCATCCCTAATAATACAAAATCCAGCCGTTTCCTCATGCCTGCTTTGCCCTTGGTCTGTAAGCTCGCCGTCCCTCCTCCGCAGCTCAGTCCTCGGCTACAGATCAGCATGGAGAGTTTGTTTCATCAGTTAGCTTTCATTTGGCCTGCAGGGCCAGAGCCAATTAGAGGCAGTCAGACTGGAGCTGAGCAGTAGAGGTTGTGATGGGACTGACCAAAGAGATCAACGCACTGAAAAGCAGGAGCGCCGCGTTGCATGAGAATGGAGACTCGGCTCTTGCTGTTGAAATGGGATAAGACTTTGGCTATAAAAAGAGCTACTCTGCCTCACAGACGGAAACACAGTCTCTTTTCTGTTCACTGAGGCAAGAGAGGCTGTAAAAAGGAATAATGAAGGAAGTCATCTAAAGTTATTTATTAAAGCGTACATTTAATGGCAGGGTGGGTGCAGAGACCTCATTTAGGAAATGTTTCCAGTGTATGAGTTATAATAAACGTGTAAATGATGCCTCACAACAAGCCAAGGAGACAGAGCTGGTAAAAAAGAAGTAAATGAGTTAACTGAAGTCTTTATAACTGCATTATGCTTCATTAAACTGTGACAACCAAAGTAACAGTCTGACCTGGTATGACCTGAAGCAGAACAAAAAAGGAGAGAGACTTAAGAAGCATCAGCCGTCAGTTCAGGGAGAGCTCCCTGGGATCAAAATCTAGGATGAGGTCGTTCACATCAGATAAAAATAAATAAATAAGATGCATCATGATCATGATCTCCCCCTACATACATGACCATCAGTTATCACATGACCAAAGTCCCATTCTCCAGGAGAAATAAAATGAGCAAACCATCTGCTGAGAAAGACTTTGAGATGTGATTGAAAGCTCTGGAAAAAGCTTGTGAGTGGACCTGGAGTTAAGACGCTTTGGCCTAGTCTTATCATTATTAATTCCATGACTTTTCCAGGTTTTCCATGACTGTGGGAACCCTGATAATCATGCATTTTCAAACAAAATAACAATAACAAATGCACCTTAATTTGGGTCAAATGGTGGTCAAACTCTTCATCTAACTGGGATTTCTGGACATAAAAAAAGGTTTGAAACATTTTGATACAATCTTCTGTGTTCAGAAAATATTCCTCCCTCATTCCTCCATCACAGATTAGGTAGCCAAATTTAATCCAGGTTCACTCACTTCTGCTGGAAGTCTTTGATGAGTTTCTTGGCTTTGTTGTACTTCTTCTCTAGAGCTTGGTACTGAGCCTGCGCCTCCTTCAGGTGTTCGTTGACCGTGTGACAAAGGGTCTGCGCTTCGATCCAGTAGCTCTCCAGCTTCAGCATCCTCTCCTTGTTCTCCTCGATGCTGGCCTTCAGCTGGCTCTTCTCCTTCTCCCAGCGCTGCTTCTCCCTCTCCACTGACGCCAACTGGAAGAAGACAAAGACAACTTCAGTTGACTTTTAATAGGGGGGTTAATTTTACTGAGTGAGGATTCTAGACCATGTTTTTTTTTTCCATTTTCAAAAACGATATTTTGTTTTGGAACAATATATTTCATATCTTACCAGTTTATAGTTTGTCCCTACAACCAAAGCATTCATTTTGTCTTTCATGTCATAGCATGTCATGTGAAAAAACAACCTCAGATTTGCAAAATTAGGAATGACATCAGGCTTCTGCAGTTTACAGTAAGTTTGGCTTAAGACTTTTTAATACCACTTGGAATTAAATTTAAGACCAATTATACAATTGCCAAAATTAAATAAAAATAAAATTGATGTAAATATTCAATAAATAAATATATAAACACGAAATATGAACCAACATCAATGACGGGGGCGATTTAGCCAAAATATATATTTGTTTCTATCCATAGATGATTTACTTTAAATGCTGAAAAAATATAACACCTTCTAGGCATGGCAGAGACAAGGGAAGAAAGGAACTAGGAAATACCTGGTATTTGCTGGCGGGTTTTCTTGGTGTTTTTATGTTTCTCTCTCTGCATGTGGGATTCAACTGTCTTGATTCCTTTTGTGCTGAGTTTGAAAATCTCTGTATTAAATACACTGAGCCTCATATGCATTTCCTTGTACCGGTTTCAGATGCAACTGGCCAATTTTCACTGAATTTTCCACTATCCTCATCTGCATGACATTAATGCCAGAGGCATTCAGCAAATTTTTGTAAATGGAAAAAAATGTGACCAGATATTTTGAGGATTTAAAATGCAAAAGTGCTACAAAATGAAACGATTCATGAAATCATGCTTTCCATTCCTCGACATTTTTTAAGACTTTACACAGATTCATTGAAGACATTTCAATATTCAATTTTTAGATTTGTGAATTCAATGCCTTTTTAAGACTTTTTAAGGATCTGCAGGGACTCTGTAATTATAATATAAAGCTGGTCAGAGAGAAATGCTTCACACGGAGTCCTTTTAGAGCAAAGTCTGTATTAATAGAACAAATTGCATTAATTTATTTCTATGTAAAAGTGTATTCACTCTTACTACTAAAAAAAAGCTTTTTAGGCACCACTTCTCTGATTAATTTATCATATTAACTCTCAGCACATTAATTTGGGAATTCATCAGATTAGGCCATTAACATTTAACAGAGAATATCAATTATGTACTTCAGATGTGTGTATAGGTACATATACACAAAAGTGCACAGGCTTTTATATTGCTGAAAAAAATTACAGAATCTCTACCAGGTGCTCTCACTTTCTTGATTTGTTAACATTTGCAAAAGCAGCTACTGCAGCCTCCTGCAAGAACCTTGATTAGATTACTTAATAGCTTGCTTTAGTAAAATAATCAGCCTCTTATTTCTAAAGAAGAAAATCTAATCCTAAACCCCTGCCCCCTTGTTGTCCTGACACTAGTCCCAGATCCATTTACAAATTGTTTGAACTCCCGACAAACTTCTGTCACATGCACCCACAACTAGCCCGCGCACTGACAGATTTAATCTCTTACCTTGTTTTTGAGCTTCTGGATCTCGGCCTCGGTCACTGTGTGTTTGATCTGGAGCTGTTGGGAGCAGAGGCGGAGAAAAGAGAGAAGATGGGAAAGAGAAAAGAGAGGGCGGTCAGATAATCAAATGCATGGCTGCACAGGCTCTCTCTGCTGTCGATACAGTGTGACGGACTGAGGCAGCCGACCCTGTCCTGCCCTGACAGCATCCCAGCACCAGCACTGACACACACTCTCAGAGGAGAGTGAAGGGAAAGATAGAGATGGAGATACACACATAGCTGGTAGAGAGTTTTGAAAAATAATTTTACATAACCCATTTAAAAATTCATACATTTTTCTTAATGTCGCGTGTAAAACTGTTAAAATTTTAAGACAAAAAGGCTTATGTATTCTCTGAATCCTGAAACGTGTCAGATGGATGGGGCTGGAAAGTGAGAGAGGGCGACAAAGGAGTTATGGATGGAAGTGGAGATGAGCAGTCATTTACAGGCAGACAGAGAGAGAGATAATGAGAGAGCAGACATAAAAGAGAAGATGAGATGGAGAGCAAGAAGTGGATATGGAACAAGAGATATGGAAATGGGAGCAAATGAGAACTCTAGTAAGTGAAGCAGAAATAGAGAAAAGCGGGAGAGGGAACATTAGGAGCTATGGGAAAGTTTGAAGTGTAACAATACTGACATTGACCATACTTTCTTTTACCATTGGAAACTTGATTTGTCTTTCACTGTAAAGGCTGACTTCACACAATTTCTGCACTCGTATGTGCATTTTGTACAATAGGTTTTGGTGGTTTTCATCAATTTCATCTTCAATGTAAGAGTTGTTGGGGGAAAAAAAAAACAGTGCTCGTTCTGTGCAAAAATGCATTTGAACGTTTATTGCATGCTATTGTGAGGCTTCAAGAGTCCGAGTTTGACAAATCATAGACATCTCTGGTTTCTTTTTATTTATTATTTATTATAAAATTCTTAATGGGAACAAGCCTTCATATATCACGCCTTTATTAAACTGGTCCTACAGTCTTTGTTCAACACGTTCAAGTGATTGGCTACTGCTTGAAATCCTGGATGGTAGCACTAAATTTGGGAAATCTGCTTTTTGTGCTGCACATGTTTGGAGCTATTACAAAACACATTAACATGTAACACAATTATACCTCAATCGAAATTGAAAGTCAATTGAAAGTTATGATTACTAGCTATTCTGCCCATGAATGTTACTGTTTCTAATTGTGTCCTGTTGTTAAATATCTCATCAATCAATTTCCGTGGGTTTTTATTTTGTTTCATTTGTATTCTCAACATCATGGAGTGCCCTGGGAATTAGTCCTAAAATCCAGAAATGAATTAGTATTTCAACACCTCCACTTCCCACATCTCTAAGTCAATGGGTTTTTTGGATGGGATTTTGTAAGAAGCCTGAAATAAGGTCTGTGGTGAACACAAGCTTGAGAAACTATCACGTTTGACAGAAAATACATCAGTAAATACTCCAATCGTGAATTTTTAGCTTTTATTTGTCTTTAAAAAGACGGTTACATACAAGAAGCTAAATGAGACTACAGTGCGTCATCACACCGAACACGGCTTTACAGCCTTATTGTGGTGGCAACGTTGAGTCATGTGAAGTTAGTGCAGTTTGTTTATAGCCAAATGTTAGCTTTTTACTTTGGGCGATTGCATTTAGGTTTCAAAATTCATAAAAGTGGAGTAAATACATGAAGATTATTTTGCTGAACAAAAGTATCATAAAGTTGTTGGCCACAGAGTTTATTTTCTACAGTAATCCAAAATCCAATGGAAAAATCCCTCAGGCTTTTTATAAGAGGGAACCAGGGTAACACTAACTTCTGTGTCAGCCAACAGAAACACATCATCCCTGGAGCTCTCTATTGTACACTAGAGCATGCCCTAAATGATTCCTTTAGATTTCAATACAGGTTGAATGAAAAAAAAAGTTGGCATTTGAAGTTTCAGTCTTTTTAGTATCAAACTCGTGCTTTGTGTTAATATCCCTCTACTGCAGCTCAGCAAAGAAACGCTGTCAGGGGAAACAAAAAGAGAGAATCTGTCCTAAAAATACAGTAACTTTGGAAGATACCCACTCGATTTAATATGCTCAGACTGATGAAGCCTCATATTAAATTTAGATCAGAACAAGGACTGACTGTCCCTCGTCATTTCCACTAGAAGAATGTTCGGAGAGCATCTTTTTATGCCCAGTGTGAACTTGAAGTGCAGGGGAAAAAAATTTATAGTATTTCAATATTTGACATGGCATTATTGTATCAGTATACACATGCCAAGTATTCTTTTTTTATTATATGGATTATTAAAATTGCAAATACAAATTTAACTTTTTGTAATCTTCTAGAATAATAAAACCAACAGAGTGCCCCAAGGATGAACCTGGAAGCTGAAGTTGCCCTGGTTGCCCCGTTAAAAAGCAGTTGGGTTTTTCCTATTGGATTTAGGATCATTGCAGAGAACAAACTCTGTGGTAAACAAACGTTTATGACACTCACACGTTTTATCCAGCAAGATCATCTTCACAAATTAACACCACAATCAGGATTTTTGAGGCCTAAACTCAGTTGCCACAAGTAAAAAGCTATTGCTGGGCTTTAATGAACCACACTACGGTTTACATCACCACCACTACAAAGCTGTAAAGCTGTGATTGGTGCGTTTAGGCTTGATGACGTTCTGTAGTCTCGTTTAGCCACCTGTTAGCAACCACTTTTATTAGACACATAAAAGTTTCAAAGTTCACAGTAGAGTATTTGCTGATATATTTAATGCTGTAGAACAAAACCTGAAAATCTCTTCAGATAGTGTTAACCACTGATCTTATTTAAGGCCTCTGACAAAAAGAAAAACTCATTGACTTTGAGACGAGGGAACCGGAGGTGCTGAAATAAGTATTTCCAGGTTTTAGGAGTCATTACTGGAGTTCTCTATTGCTTTATCACATCACTAGATACATTTTGCTGCAATTAAAATGACTGAAGTGAGATGAACAGACTGAGAATGTGTAAAAGAAAAACACTTGACAACAGCAGCTGACAAAGTTTTCTCCTGGAGACATAATTTGTAGGTGAAAAACAGTTATAAAAATATCGTATCCTGGGGCTTCTGGTGATTCCTACCTGCAGTTTAAACAGGAGGAAGGATTAGAGCATGCAAAAACTGTTTCAGTCAATATGCACATGGGCTTGACAGACATGAAAAATGTAAATCTATCCTTTAAAAAACACTTTATAAATTCATAGAACATTATTCTCCTCCCTACATAACAATAAAACAGTGTGCATCTGCTTGTTCCAACACTTAATTGAAGCTATATGACGCATACAACGTTGTTATAGCTATTTTATAAAAAGGAAGTATTCTAGATTCGATGGCATTATTAAACACATTTCCTCACAGCTCAGTAGGGCACATTTGTTTTTTGTTTTTGCTTATCTTAGTGTCCTGATTAGAAGTTTCATCAATGTTCGGCTGTGCAGCAGGGCTATGGAGATTAATCAATGACTCATGAAATTGCTTCAAAGCCCAAATGTAAAATTTGGTTAAATGCTTGGAAAACCTGTGCTCAACATGAATACCATATTAAACTCAGTGCGTGTCATGATCCTGATTATGTTAATACCATCTTACTTTTATTTTAAATCTGCTGATTATAAGACCAAGTTTTTAGGAGCATACATTCATAATCTTAATGTGGGTGGGTCCCCATGTCTTCCTGAAGTGAGCTAACTAAGACTGGGATTAAAGAAAGCATTTAGTGGTGTGTGTGAGTGAATGTGTGTGTACCTAGAAGAGTGTAAGCAAATCAGTCAATATGTCTGTGTTGACTGAGGCATTAATAATTTCTCTTGGCTCCAAAGCAGAGTTCAAAACACCATCAAACAGTAAATGGACTGCACAGTAGCCTGGTAGGATATAATATTTTAAAGGAGGACATTAACCCTTTGAAACCTGGAGTGACGTTACTTTCCTTGTGCTACTTTCAGATGCCTTTAAAGTATTAAGCATATTATTAAGTATTTAAAACCTTTGATCCCAGAGAAAAATGCTGCAATTTCTTTCAAAAACACGGGAAAAGGGCATTCAGCAACTTGGTAGGAAATGCAAATTGCAATTTCTTTTAAAAGCTAGGAAAGAATTATCATAATTACATCTTTAAATTTATATTACAAATCATTTTATTTTTATAAAAACATTTTCTTCAGTTCTTGCTTGCCTTGGTTGTTTTGTTTTAATACTTTTCTTGTGACTTTTTTTTGTTTTTTTGGGTCATTTCTTCTTTAGTTGCTCATTGCCTTCCTCCCATGTTTTTGAAAGACAGGTTTAAAAGAGTGCTAAAGATAAGAGGGTTAAAGAAAAAAAAAGTGCGTCAAACTATAAGAGTATGCCATTATCGCATCGTTGTATTATATTTTTTTTAAAGGCTTACTTTCCTGCTGCCTGGCCTCTTTTTTGCTCTAATGTGTAAAAGGCAGCAAAGAAACAAAAGGTGAGAAATGGGCCCTTTAAACGGAAAAGGTAAAAGCTGGGAGCCACAGGTCAAGACACAGCAAAAATGAGAGAACAGAACAAATGTATACATCGTGTGAACAGGGATTGCATTTTTAGTTTCACTCTATATCCCCTGAGGTGCCTGCGGTGCAGCTAAAGTCATTTGTTAAATCTGTCACACAGCTATTGTGGCTGTCTACAGAAAGGCTGAGGTGGTGCCAAAAACTGCGCAGGAGTGCTCAATCAATATTAGCAGCTTCTCAGCAGCATAAAAAAAAAGCAGAAACAAAACAGAGAGTAATTTCATTTTCCATTTTATAGCTGCGGTCTTTTAAGGTGAGTTCATTGAGAGCGAAGATAGCAAAAGTTCAACAAAACGTGTCTCTATTCTCAGAGGCTGGTCGTGTGAAGAGTTGCCAAGATCAGGAAACAAATCGATACTAATACAGGTTTAAAGTGTTAGCACTCTCTCCTCATCTGTGGGTTTTAACGAAACACTGGTAATTAGAGATGTAATGAGCATAGGTCTTACATCGCTTTTGTATTCACGCCTCTAATCATCCAGATTAGGAATTAGGGAGAGTAAGCGGATCCTAGATCTTAACAAAAGAATATAACTCTGCCAAGTAAAGCAGGAGCGCTCAGTCCATTGTGTTGCTATCTTTTGTTGTTTAATTGAATTACCTTTTTTTCTGTGGCTAAGTTATTCTAGTGGCTGCGTGGGTGTATTTATTCTTTTAAATGTATTCTTCAAAGCACTGACAGAGAAAAATGTGGTGGGCTCCCATTATCTTCAGTCGGGATGGAACTATAGATGAGAAAGTATCGGAGTTTACCTCTCTGAACTTCTGGTAGAGTTTAGTGGCGTCTAACTCCGAGGGTGACAAGATGTCCTCTGACTCTGGCAAGTCAAACACCTCAATGCTCTTGTCCTCGCCGGCCACCGTTGTCCCCGTCTCCTCATCATCTGTGGCGTACTCTCCTGTCTGCTGTAACAGGAAATGCTATGTCAGTTGTGTAATTCGCTTTTCTGCAGATACACTTCACACAAACAGCAATGGACAGATGTGAGTGGCATCTACTTTATCATATATTTCCTATTAAGCCAGCGAGATATGACACGTGTTCCTGTTCTTTTTGTAAACTATGAACAAAATATGGAGGTGAATTATTTTTCTATAGTAATACAATTTATTGGGAATAAACATGATTGATAATTAAAAAAAGAAATGTCTCACATTATATAAATTTATTTATTCATTTCTGGATATCTTTAGATAAAAAAAAAAGTGGCACAATTTGAAAAAAACATTTTTTTTATGGTGCATCGTTTGTTCAATCAAATGGTCATAAGAGTCTTTAAGGATCCTGGAAATAACATCAGAACAGTGATAAATGTTATTAAACAATTCTCTATCTCTGACTCTGTGTAATGGCAATACATTTAAAGCACAAAGTAGGGTTACCTATAGCCTCAGTCTTTTAGCACAATATCATACATGGAACAATCAAGTGCATATACGACCTTTTCACAAGATTCTTGTTTCAAAATGAATCTGCTGAAAACAGTTAACCAACTCATTAAGTTAGCTAACATGGGCGTAAAGAATTACTTTACCTACAAAGTGATCATATTTATATCCATTCACCAACCCTTGAAATGTTGAATTTTTGAAAGAAAAATGTTGCTTTTCTTGCACGCCTCAAAAGCAGAAAAAAATAGTTGATAAATTGAAGTCATTGGGGTCCGCGTTTAACTAAAAATGTGAAAAATGTCTTACACAACTCTTCCAGCGAAATTCAAGTCTCATTTATCTGGTTATATACTTCACAAACATGTATTTTCGCTAAAACCCTACTATTTAAAACACCTTCGCATATGAGCACCACACCTGGGCAAGTGTGTGAGTTTGAACTCTGCTCGTCGATTGTATTCAGCAGAGTCGTCGGTGTGTGAGACAGTGAGTTTTAGTGCAAATGCATGTGTTTGTATTTTTAATAATAATGTAATTTTGCTCTTGTTAAACGTGGCCCCGTTTCCTTCATCATACATGTTTACCGTTTTTGGATTTTGGATGTGAGAAAAAGTTTTCTTTACAAAAATGTGACAAGGGGTGAATAACTGATATGCACATGGTCATTTAAAGTATTCCCTTTAACTGCTTGCTTCTTAGCTACAGCTGATAAAGTCTGCCAGTGACAGCTGTCATTTGATCCAGGCAGACCCACCGTCTCAGACAAGAAATCAGACAAGAAATCAAAAAGCCTGCTTTTGTGTACCCACTAGCAAAGCTACCAGTGTTTGTGCGTCCATACAGAGTGAACAGGCTGCAAAACAGCCTGAACAGAGAAACCATTCAATCAGATATCCAGCTGTCAAACGGCAGCATCCATGTGTTACCGCTCTCTCTCTCTCTTTTCTCTCTCTGTTCTTTCTCTCCCATCTCTCCTCAAAGCTACACCAGTCAGAGTGCATCACATTGCGTGTCAAGCACTTCCAGAAACACCTACCCGTTTTTACCTCATGCCATCCTTTTTTTTCCACTTTCCATTTTGCATAAGTAGCCTAATCCTATTTTAATGCTATCACTTATGTAAGATTTAGGTAACCCACTTAGTTGGCCAAAAGTTTGTCAAAAATAAACTGGTTTGACAGCCTGGTTGGCCATGAGTGTCATTTCTATAAATACAAGCCAAGAGATAAGTTGTACTGACAAAATTTGATGTCACTTTTTATTATTTTTAGACATTAGTCACCATCTCGCCTTATGCGTAAGGTGGTTACTGGTCAAAACTCTTAAGGTTTGAGCCTGTAATAGTGTCTCTACCTAATGGAGCTAATTCTAGATGTTTGCAAACTCTAGGGTTTAAAAAAAAAAAAAAAAAGCTTGATAAAAGTCTCCATTTGTCAATGTTTTGTGGATTTACTCTAATGTAGGCCATTATGCTGCATGTATTCCACGCAGTTTTTCTTTTCTCTGATTCTTATGATACTGTTTAATGAATGTTGGCATTGGCCATTAGGCATTGGATCTAAATGGATCGGCTGATTTACTCTTTGGCTGATGACCAACAGAGCCTCATATTTCCAACGGAGCTATTACTGTTAGTGAAAAACATCTGTCTCTTATCCTATCTAGCTTTTTCTCTTACTGTCAGTCAAGCTGATTATACGTTTTATCATCAACATAGAAATATTTATGAAAGACAAGCAGAAATTAATTGCTTTAAAGTAAAGACAATGAATGGATTATCTATTTTGCACTTCCATAAATCCTGTCACTACTGTCTTGATACTGTATTACTTTGTCTTTATTTCTATCTTGACTGGTCTATTATAAATCTATCCTTCCGTCATTCTGCATGTATTACACACACACACACACACACACACACACACACACACACACACACACACACACACACACACACACACACACAATCTCATCTCTTCTCTCATCATCTTGGCCTATATCTTCTCCTCATCTCGTTTCCTGCACATCCCTTCATCTATCTCCCAGCCAGATAACGCAGCTCGGGCCTGATTTGTTTGCATGCATGGCCGACATAGAGTTCCATTTCCATAATAGGCTTGCTTGTTGCCATGGTACCAGCATCCTACATTAAGGTCCCATTTGCTGAAGGTGGAGTTAACCATTGAACACATGGCAGGGCAGTCAAACAACAATTTGCATATGATAAATGCATCACCTCCCACCACATGCATGAAGAATCAGGAGAGGAGGAGACAATTTAGGGAGAAACGTTGCCGTTGTTTAGAGGGTGCTCAGCATGTGATGATCTGCTTTATGAATGTCTTATATGAGTGTGATGTTTGCATAATGACTGTCACTCACTGGAGAGAAGAGCTGTGACTGATCCTTTGGAGGAAGAGTGCACGTGAGCCACTGTGCACAGCTTTGAAAACTGTATTGTATATGAAATATTCTTTTAAACCTAATGTTTTGATTTGATTATTTGAAATTGTACTTCATATTTTAGTAATTTTAAATTTAAAGATATAAAATGTAACATTTCTGCATTAAAATGTCGAAACCAACTATTAAGCTGAACATGTATTTTTTCACAGTAGTATAATAGTCATGCATCAACTCAAGTTTCCCTGTTTTCTTCTGATGTTCAAATTCCTAAGCATCTGTTTCTACATATTCTGGACAATGTATTTGATAAATGTTCCAGGTTATTACCACTAATTTGAGAATTCATTGGAAAATGTTAAAAAATAAACTGCCTTTAACAGCATCATGCTTCTTCAACAAATCAGCTGCTTACAATGTCGCTCCTTTTGAATGTGTCCTCGGTCTATTTAATTACTCTGCAAACACAGCATCTTTCTGCCAAACAATACGCTTTAACTCGACAAGTTCAAATACGTTACACCACAGGTTAACGCCTAAATCCTCAACATACAGTGTCTTCCCTTTTCTTGGAGGCAACTGCTAAAAATCTCCAGAGGCAACCACATTAACAATACCGAATGAGAAAAAATATCACCACTCTGTTTGATCTGCCATGATCTGCAACGAATATATAAGATTAACAACTACAATTTGCAGATTGCTGTATCTCGTACACAAACTATTGGTCTTTTCTTTACACAAGGTGTGTAAAGTTATTTCATGTCTGTGCCAAATGCATTGTGAGTAGCTGAAGCATGTGAATTGTGTGCAGCAATGCAAGTCTGAACAGTTAATACATAAATGTCCACAGGGTGACCACACAATGTCAATAGTAACCTTGATGCCTCATTCTGTAACGCCCTGATTAAATGTCTCTTTCCTGTATCTGCACCACCTGTTATAAAGAAGGAAACAGGTCCTGATTTTTACCACATTTCTTATCTAGGCACCATTGTATTATTTGATTTTATTGAGCTTTGGCGATCTCAGACTTGTCACCAAATTAATGGGTATCCCCAAATTAGTTGGAAATAGCAACCTAAATGTTTTTTCTACACTGTTTAATACCAAATTAAATGTATTTGAACATTGTACGCAGTGGACTGGTGGCCATCTAGGATTTGACCTCCCATGGTCCTCAGAGGTCAGCTTCTACTGCCCTCCACATTTGAAAATAAACATTATGGGATGCACTACTAAAATGAACGCCTTACATCAGCCAAAATCCATTGTTCAAGAAACTGAAACCCAAATTTCATGAATGCAGTGCTAAAAAGTCAATACACTGTGTTTTCTTGCTCACACCACCAATGATGTGAAAGTGGTGTGTGTGTTATTGTGTCATAGTGCTAACATGAATGGATCTGTCATTCACAAATTCTTGCCACCCTCCATTGGTTGCCTGTTAACTTGATTTTTAGATAGTTTCGGTTTAGCTTCAAGTTATATAACTGACCTTCTGACTCCCTGGACATGATCTGAGATAGATCTGAGATTTCCCTTTGTTCTGTTTTTTTGCCTCAGTGCAAACTATTTTTCTTAGCTTTTAATATTGTTTTAATTATTGTAACTGTATATTTTATTTGTTGTGTTTTCATGCACTTTAAAAAAAAACTTTGTTACTGTAACTGCCATACAAATAAAGTGATTAATTATAATTATGATAATAATAATAATAATAATAATAATAATAATAATAATAATAATAATAATAATAATAATAATGATGATGATGATGAGGATTATATTGTTATTATTATTATTATCATTATTATATTCCTTGATTGATGTGTTACTTTTGGTTGACTGTTGACTGTTTTGTAATCTATATCTTTATATTTGTTTCTACTGTAACTGTAGAAAAAAAAGCTATCTATGTCAGCGGCTTCAACTAATAATTATTTTCATGAGTGAATACTCTGTGGGCTATTGCTGTTCATAAAATATCATATATATATCCAAATAACAGTTCAAACCGCAATTAGTTTAATTTAAAACCACATAAAAAAGAAGCCATAAAAGTGAACATGGGACTTGTTTGACTTACATATTTTCTACCGCGTGTGTGTGTTTGTGTGTATTTCCATGCTTTTCCCGTGTGTGTGTTCAAATTTAACTGCTGACAGATGGGCATACATGTGTGTTAGATTAAATATAATCAAACACACCAATGCACCGACATGTGTGCGTGCTCGTGTGTGATATCTATAACTGGAGGAGCATCCGTCTCTCTTGGGAAAAGAGCCTCAGCACTAATAAAGAACAGTCTGTCAGATCAACCCAAGCTGCACTCAGAGTGAGAAATAACCCCCCTACGCCCCCAAGTGAGAACTCGTTCTAATATTTATAGAGATATTAATATTGATGAGTTCCTTTTATTGCCCCATAGATCTTTGTAATGGTTTTGTAACTGTTTACCCTATCGGCAGTTACGTAGGGATTTATGGATGGCTTGGTGCTTGACAGTAGCATATTTAAAGTGTGTTTTTATAGTTAATAGTTATCTATGTATAGATTGACAATTTTAATACAATCCCCATCCTTATTTCCATGTGTCCTTCCGGGGATCTGTGACACAGGTGCTTATTAAAATAAGTTCGTCTGCTAAGTTTATTTTGGTTTTTATTATGTACTCTATATCTGAAATGATGACAGATGGCAGGATTTCTTATGAATTTAAAAGGGCGGTGTGTAAGATTTAGGGGGATTTAGTGGAATCTTGCGGTAAGGACTACAAATTGCAATCACCTGAAACTTCTGGTCAGACTTCCTTCAATGTTTTTAGTTTGACATGACAGATCCATTTTTCTCCAAAACCGTTTGACACATTGCAGATGGGCTGCTCACCAAGCATATGCGGATGTGTGCTAACTTTCTTATGATCCAGACATTCATTAGGTTTTTAGCGGGGCCCAAATTGTCCACAGAGGTCTCTTTCTCTCCAAAAACAGGTGATTTTAGGTGATTAAAACTGGTAAAAACAGTGAATAAAGCAGTTTCACAGTACAAATTAGAGTTTCTCCGATGCTGTCGCTCCGATGTCGATGTCAGGCCACTGTCAAGAGGTTTTTAGTGGGAGCTGAATTTTCCGCAGATGTCTCTTCAAAACAAACAAGACCGGATGATTTAAACAGGTAAAAACACTGAGGAATGCAGTTTCCCTTAAAAAACAAAACAAAACAAAAAAATGAACAACCCTGTTTTTCCGACCCTCTTGTCGAGTAACGCAAATAACGCAAAGGTCCGTATCTAGAGCCAGTTTTTTTTCTGAGCTATAAGTTCATTATATCCCCCTAAATCCTACACACTGGACCTTTAACTCACACTCTGCAGAGCACAGTGATGCCTTGGTTAACGGCTGAATTCTCAACTCCCTGTATGAGTTTTAATAAGAGCTGACAGTGTTACATGTGTATGAAGCCTTAATATGGGAGCACTGGGATCACTTTCTGGGGGCCTGGCGAGGAGTTTCTCATGCATGAAGGCTCTCAATCCACCAGGAAATGAAATACTTCAAACAACACTGATGAAGACAGTGAAAGAGTCGAGAGAAGAGAGATGCCCGAGTGAGTGTGTGAGTGTGTGTCTGCATGTAAATCCACGCATGAGTGCAGCTGTTCCTGTGTGTGTTAGCGAGAGCACACCATGCATTGATTTATATTACTTTAGCGTGTGATTACATGTGCGTATACAGTGTGCACGTGTGTCACCGGGACACACACATACGCAGATAACATGAGTTGCGGGGCCATGAGCTCAGTGTCTGGTGGATTAAACGTGCTGTGAGTAAGCAGCAGAGAGGGGAAACGCTGAGTGATGCTTTCTAGGACTGAAGCTCACATGGCATCCTCTTAGTGTGTGTGTGTCTGTGAGAGACGAGTGTTTTGTGTGCCAGCATCAAAGCCCACTGTCAGTCAGTTTTATGGCGTTAATAAGCTAAAACTTCAAGTCAGCTGTCATGAGAAGGGAGCTGATTTACATTAAGTGACAAGCAGAAGCCTCAATTTTCCAATATAGAATCATGTATAAGATCTGTGCACTGACAGCGGATGAACTTCAAACAAATGTAGATATAATGAGCTTTATCTGCATGAGATGATGTTCCTTTTATTAAAGAGCACAACTGCAGCGTGCTGTACAGTGGCCAGGGTTGTGTGTGGTCATTGTGTGTGGTTACCTCGTCATCATCAGCGTCATAGTGGGCGTACTGCTGCTCCAGCAGCTCTCTCTGCCTCCTCTCTTGCTCCAGGGTCTGCTGGATGAGCGTGGCCACCTCACTCTGTTGGCCCGGACGCTCTCGGCCAATCACAAACCTGCAACAACACACACAGTAAAAGAAAGCCCTGCCAAGACACGCACAGCCAAACAGAGTCTGTGATTACACAACAGTTGCTGCACAATATGGAAAACTGACATTTATGTGAGCATTTTTAAATCATGAATAACCAATGATGTTTTAGGTCTGGTTGCGGAAAAACCCTAATTATAAGCCTCTAGGCTGCATTTACAATGCGTGTCATCATTTTCACTCTTTTGTTTTTCAGAAAATTTGCTTTTCTAGCAAAGGGTTAAAAATAGGAAGTGAAAGGGCATCTGGGATATGTAAACTGATAAATGCTAGCATTAAAAATGTCACATATTCATACGTCTCCCATTTGTTTAAGCCTTATTTGTTTACAGTAAAACACCTCGTAAATATATCTCCCTGTCTGCAAATATTTAAGAACAATTTAAAACTATTTTTAATGTCTTTAGGCTCAAAATGAATGACATTTCTTCATCTTAATTTAAGGATAAATGTTACATTATGTTTTGAGACATATTTATAACCCTTCATGGGGTTTTTATCTCACCTGTACAATCTGTTTTAATCTGTGATTTTACTGTGCAAATAAAAATTACAAAAAAAGTTTAGAAATGGAACAGACAATGTCTTAATGATTTTTTTTATCACCATAATTTAAAAAAAAGATTTTTAATTGAAGTATACATTCATTACAAATCATACCTGATAGCTGTGTCTTTTTGAGGAACATGTTAATATATTTAAAACATTTTGGTTACAATTTCTGGCATCTTTTTCTCATGATGGTGTGTATTTGTACTGTGAAATGACCACAGTGGTCTCTGTATGAAAGCAGCACAGGCCCACAGCCACATAGCAATGACAACAATATCTGCTGACGTATCAGGGCAGGGCTGGGAGACGCGACACACATAATAACATGAGAAGACAGTCGGCTCAGCCAGGCAGCCTGTTATTAGCCGAGCAAGGAACTAAATGGAGAAAGCCACAGGCTGTGCCTCCGAGGTACTGACTACTGACTACAGCAGTCACACACGGGACCTAACAACAATACATATCACATTAACATGTTGACGAAGTGAGAAAGAAAAGGAGAAAAAGCACTAATGATGTTTGAAAGTAGAATTATCGCCTCAGGGTTATACGCCTCCACCAACCAATCAAGTTACACTTTACATCCATGTATGTCCAAGCTCATATTTAGCCATGACAACAGACATTACACTGCTTGAAATATATGTAGATACAGCAATATAGCTGAAAGAAGCTATAAATACAAAAACACAAATGCTTCATACCCATTAACCTCCCAGCAGTACAGAAGATCTCTACAACCTCCACAGTTTCAATTTGGGCACCCAAAATGAGTGTCACCAATTCAGGATCGACCAAAAGTCTCTCCCTCTGTTCCTGAGTTGTGAAGTTCAAATTTAGAACTCATCGGCTATCATCTGACAACGATAAAGCCTCTGGGGGTCAATATTTTGGGCTGATCTAGTGTAGTTAGCAAATATCTAGGCAAGGACTTCCTCGTCTGTGCCCTGGTCATTTCAACTAATCTCTATGAGCAAATATCTGCATATGAATGTAGAAAAATATTCAAAAGGCAAACATAAAGCAGTCTCCTTGTCAAACAATAGCTGATGGGTTCCGAGATCACATTTTTGGCAATGCGTTGTGCCTCTTTACACAAACTGTACCATCATTCAAACATGATTGTTCAATATTTCTCTGACTATAAACTGACTACAAATAGATAACACTTCCCAAATCCAAAAAATCAAAGTCTTATTCCTTGTTTATAGAGATTATGGCATTATGGCACCAGAAAAGAGTTTCTGTAGAGGAATGTCAACACTTTATCATTTTATTCTATCACACATCATCAGATCATCATCATCTAAAGAAACAGGGGGAGCAGACAGATTTTCTCTTCCATCTATTGTAACTCCCAACATCATCAGTTTATTCCTTTCAAAACTAAAGCAAGCAGCGATGTACAAGAATTTCCAGGAACCTCCAACCCAGTAAGAACCCTATGACTGTGTGAGTGTGTGATTCTGTGTGACAGGTTCCTGTTTACTGTACATCTACCAGTTAGTGCGTTAGACAAGTGAGTGTGTTAGAGTGAGGCAGGGAAACAGACAGAAGGAGAGAGAGAGAGAGAGAGAGAGAGAGAGAGAGAGGATTCGAGATAGGGCCTAATCAAGTGAATTCAGTTCCCGAGAGCTCTTTCATATATTTCTAAAGGCGATGTAGAAAAGGCCTTACGCTCCAGCAGAGAGGCGTATTTGATCTACATGTGAAGGAACAACTGAAGGGCAGGACAGAGATAGAAAGTTAAAAAAAGAGAAAAAGCAAAAGGGAGAGTGGCTAAGCTAAGTACTGTACTGGAACTGCTGCCTTTGGACAGCGGGGAGGTCTGAGCAGCAGCTGACCTGGAAACAGCCTTTCTCCTCACGCATGGGGAGTCTGACTTGGTTCTTCCTTACCTCCCACTGTTCTGGGGCTGCCACACACAGTGCTGATTCAACTCAACTGCAGAAACCCTCACAACTGATCTCATTTACTCCCATTAAAACAGACGTGGCTCTTGTTAAACATACAGTATGGTGCAGGAGTTTGAAGGGTCGAGTGTAAAAGAAATGCAGGGAGGAAATTTGACAAAAATGATGGTGGCAGACATGGAGCAGGACACATATCATCCCCATTGGGTTGACAGGCACTTAAGGATGTCAGCACAGGTTCACACATCACAGATATGACATGTAGAGGTTTCCTCTTTTTGTTAATTTTGTATTTTTCTATTGTTCTTACTGTCAGTTATTGGGTGCATCATGATAGGCTGAGTTAAAGCATTGAAACCTGAGCAAATTGGCTTGATTTCTTTCACAAACATAGAAAGAAGGCAATAAGCAACACAAAAAGAAATTATCCAAAAATGTGCAAGGACGTGGTAAAAAAGAAAATTACCTGGAAATTGTAAATTAAAAAAAAAGAAAAAAAAAACAAAGCAAACAAAGAAAAACCCAACAACATACAAAAAAGTGCTTAGAAATTATACTAAACCTATAACATTATGATAAATATGTAATTATGATGAATGTTGTGAAAAAGTGATTTTGCTCTATGTTTCACGGGGTTATAGTTTCACTGCTGGAAAGATGTAAAAAAAAAAAAAGTGTTTTCATAAAACTGGGCTGTCTAGGCAGTAGAAAAATACAAATAAAATACTTTTGACATTGGTGCTTCATGAACAGGAAAAAACAGGAAAGGGGTGTGGCTTTTGCTTTTGCTCAAGAGGTAGAAAACCCATAACAGAAGATGCATTTTGACATAAGGAACAATATGGCAGCTGACTGAACAAAATAAAAAAGTGTATCTTATAGATGCAAGAAACAATATACAAAAAAATGTTCTCTTATTTTTGCTTGTATCCACAATCTGCTCTTATTTTATTTGTATTGATTTTTGGGAATCACCATCATTTTCTTATTTTTTACACTTCTCTTAGGTAAGAGAAAATTTTACGAGTGGTTGAGAGCACTCTTACCAAGATAAGGCAACAACCTTCTTTTTACCTGCCACAAATTGTTATTGTTGCCCAGGGCAAGGTTTAATACATTTTACATCTGATGAATATCTTACAAATACATGAATATCATATAATCAAATTTACATCATGTTTTAGAGTAATTATAGGAATTCTATTATTAAATTTCAGGGTTAAGATAAATACTATACTTAGTGCACTGATACCACTAACTGTGATTTCAGTGGCTGTGTATCCCTCTGCTGACCAGTGGTGGGACAGAACTAAATACATTTACTCAAGCACTGAATTTAAGTACAACTCTGAGGAACATTAACTTTTCTTGAGTATTTTAATCTCACTCCACATTTTCCACTTCTACTTCACTACACTTCAGTAGCAAATATTGTACTTTTTACTCCAACATAACTACTTTACAAATTAAGATTTTTGCTCACAATCCATGTAAACAGATGCAGCTGACACAATTAGTCTATTAATTAGAAAAGAAATAGGAAACTATTTCTAATAATGTGCAAGTCATTTTTCATGCAAAATCATTGCATGGTTCCAGCTTCTCATATATACTGTATGTACGAGGACATGCTGCTTTTCCTTTTATTTTAATTATTTCGATGTATTAAATTTATTTAAACCTTTTTGCATGTGTACTTTTACTTTAATACTGCAATACATTTCTAAGAAATCATATTTACTTTAAGTCTATACGACAGTAGGCCTATGTTAATTTCACTCCTGCAGAATTCCTTTTCTTTCACTTTTTTTCAGTGTCATGTCTCCAGTCTTAGCCATGTACCATCTTTGCACACGGCCCAAAACCTGCCCTCATATAGTGTTTAGGGGGCGTTACTTATGATAATAGGTGACTTATGATCAAGTGTTATTCAGCACACCTCGGTAAGAGCTGACCTCTAACTGGAACATTAATAGAAAATATTAGAGATAGAAATTTAAAAGAATGATGCTGCATGAGGACCAATGCTTTCACTTTGTACACAATTAGACTCAATCCCTTTATGGTCTAAAAAAGGTGCATCAAACCATGCTGGGCTATAATTCGGTCCAAATCCAGCTTTGTCCATGAGTGCGACAAAGCCATGCAGTCTATTATTCTTATTATCTTAACACGTGCATATTTCTCTTGTGTTTTTCCCTCAAGTAATCTATATGACAGGGCCTATAAAAATGTGTTTCATACTGTCACTCTGTAGGGAACTTCTGAATAAAACCTGGAGGATATGCTGCTGGAAGTCAAGGTTAAATATAGCTAAAATGGCAAATCTAGGACAGTTGGCCATAAAACCTCTGGTGATCAGACAGAGAGAGAAGGATTTACCGAGGAGGAGGAGGAGGAGTGAGTGGGTGAGACATGATGGAGGAAGACTGAAATAGTGAGAGAGCAGAGAGGGAGAGAGGAGTGAAAATAGGTCTGATAATTCCTTGAGAAATAGCAGTGGGTGTAATTATCATTATAATTTGCTATGAGATTGTCACAGTGGTGTATTTTTCATACGCTACATAATTCACAACATTAATATTTCCTACATGTTAGAAGTACTGTAATTCAGTATGTTTTGAGATCCCTGGGAGAAAGATTAGACTAGGAAGCTTTCTGCACTTCTCACTTTGATCTATTTGTACTTGTTAGATAGATGAGCAAATGATAGATGGACCTTTTCAAGGCTGCCTCACCTAAAGTGCCACATCCTGGTACGTGGAAAACCCCCATCGTCAATATTAGTTCAGCAAACAGCATCCGTACAGCCCGCAGTCTGTTCTTATACTGTTGGACATGTCTTTGTTCAGCCACCAGCTTTTCCCCGGGCACTGTACCCTGCACACACACATCCATCCTTCCACAGCTCCCAGAGCGAACATGGCGACCAGGATGAAAAGCACACTGAAGCTTTGGATTAATTCCAAGCAGCAACCTTCAGGGCTGAAAAATGAAGCCAATATGGAAGTGCCAAAAATTGCAGTTCATCGAATGGTCACTTGAGGCTTGCTCCAAAACAGTATAGTAAATCCTAACTTTACAGCAAAAGTAAATGTTTACAGCCAGGTAGAAAAAAATGCTTTTGGTCTCTATGGCTAATTTCTCCCTTCATGCCAACTGTACGGGGGGGGGGGATTTTTTTTTATAACTCACCTGTTTACATTTTATTAAGACTTAAAATGAAGCATATTTAAGAGTGTGGCTGCTTTAAATGACAGGCTTTCTGCAAGGCACCACCACAGGCTATTGCACTTTGTCCACAGAGATCACGCTATAGGGCCGCCTGCAACAAAGTCCCTTTTATACACCACCATTGCAGTTTTACACAGAACCAAACAATGGCAGCAGCATGCTGCTACAGTGCGTGAATTTAAATAGCATGCTGGTACTGCAGAGGCAAAAGAGGCATGACAGGCATGACATGTAACATAACAGCGTCGGCCACTCATGTGACATATAACACACGCATCGGAAGCCCTTTCTAAAAAATAACAGTGGCACAACATTGCAATAACTATCATTTACCCTCTGTTACATGGTGACTGATCTTGTCCTCTGCTCAGAGAGTAAGCAGCTTCTAAATCTCAGCGTTTTCCCAATTTGCAAACATTTATTGCCGCTGTTCTTCCTTTTTGAGTTAACAGCCAGTTGTCTCTTATACAAAGACCTCAATTCCATGCTGTTACTACCTCTATTGGCTCAAAGGCGAGACAACTCTGTCCCCTCATTCGGCAATCGTGCTTTTTATACAGAACCGCCCTGCAGCATGATTATTTCAAAACAGTTTAACGGCTGTCTTACCAAGTGTGATGTGTGGATGGATGGATGGATGGATGGATGGATGAATGGATGGATGGGTGGGTGGATCAATTAACTGAGACAAACTCAAGCATGATAAAGTAAACAAGGCTCCCTGGGAGTGCAAAGGGAGGTGAAAAGAGCACATGAGATAAGAGAAAGTAAAGGAGTCAGAGAGGAGGACAGGCGCAGAATCGCAGATGATGGTAAAACAGAAATAGAAAAGACAACAATAAACCATACCGAGAAAAACAAAAACAAGCAAAAATCAACGGAAAGTGAAAGATGGCAAGCTAACAACATTGCCAAGGACAGCACTGGCTTTCCAAATCAAAGCTTTCCTGCCATGCCGAGTGTGTGTGTGCGTGCGTGTGTGTGTTGTCTGTTCCCCACTGCTCTAAGCGGACCCCTGCCAGAAACCACTCGACTGTCAAACACACCAGACTTTTGTCACATATTGTGTTCCCACATCTTCAACGATCTCAGATATGGTAATGTCGCTGAGGGGCCTGCAAAAACAAAATCTCACCGAGCATGGCTGCTTAAGCGGATGTTTTTTACAAGTTCTGTGCCATGACAGCAGGACGAGCAGCAGTCAGAATGTACCATGCAGCAGTAGTGAAAAGCAGAGACTGTCCTCATTGATCATTGCTGAATTTAAAAAGGACTTATTCGGAGGCTTCACTTTGTCAGTAATTATGTCTGATGCTGTATGAGGGTACGTCTGGTTCTTGGGGCTGATAGCTGCTTGACACACTTCTGTAATCTTATGGTAATCCAAAGATCCTCATCAGCAAGTGAAAACATACAAATCTCATGTGTGTATGCAATAAAAAAATAAAATAAAATAAATATTTAAAAAATTTAATTAACCACTGAATATTAACACCTTATTTTATATTTAAACGGTTGGTCGCATACCATAATTGACCTTGTGACCAATGTAACTGACCTTGTCCTGATAGTTTTTTTAATTAAATTTTGCTCTTTTCATAGTAATGGAGTCGCTGACATCACTCCGTCCTGTTTCCATAAAGTCCATGTTCAAATGATCACAGCTAAGGCTATGTTCACATTATAATCAAATACGGCCCAAATCCAATATTTCTGCTCTCATATGACACAGAACATTTTTTTCAGAGAAGTATAGACACAGAAATATGATTTTTTCCAATCAGATCTAAGCCACATGGTCCTAAATTGATAATACCATATACTCAGCTGATACCTAAGCTGAATACTTAGCCGATCACTGGCCATGTGACTGTTATGTCCATGGTCTTTTCCCATCACACTTCACTGTGCAGGCACAGATCACCATACAGTGACAGATACAGACACATTGAGATATTGTAATATGGGCCTGGACATTCAAAGATTTTGGAGGAGTTTGTTGCACCCTGAAACCCTCCACATCGCACTCCTGACTCTTCCCCCGGCCGTAACCACACCTCTCTCTCTACAGAAAATGCAGCAATAGCTACTAATAGAGCTATAAGCTATGGCTTCTGGGTTTTCTTGTTTTCTTACCCTCATTATCAACACACAACGAATTGTCATCCGCAGCACATGTTTGAGAGATGAACGCTTGCACCTCTATGTCATTACTTTGTTTTCTCAAATGCCTGTCTCGCAAATTGTGACCTTTTTGTTGTTGCTCTAACATGCATGTCTGTGACGTTACTGGTTACTTGTGAGGCCTTTCAGGGCAGAGATCTGTTCACATGATGTCAGATATGGGTCACAAAAATCAAAAATAAACATAAATATGAGTCAGTCTTGGCAGAAAGATCTGATCTTGGCAAAAAAAACCCAAAAAACAAAACTGAGCGTGGAGCTCTGAAATGTAAATGGATACTTAGCATCGTGAGACGTATTACGGGACTAAAACTTTGCTGTGATCAGCTCTTTGTTAGGCGTGCGTGTTTGTAGGTCGTACCTGACAACTCCTGATGTGTTCCTGAGGACGGAGGCAGCAAAGCTCTGGGTGACGCCCACCAGGCTGGTCCCATCCACCTCCACGATCTGGTCGTTCACCTTGATCCTGACACACAGACAGATGAAAGCCTCTTCAACACTTTGTGCTGCAGTCATTTATGTAAGTGCTACTATCTTTGATTGACTGGTGATTCTGGTGTGTCACTCTATGTTCAGGATCTGTGTGTGCATGTGAGCTGAAACTGGCTGATTCTGTCACACAATCACACACAATGTCCCTGGCTGGTCTACATTATGACACATTATGACTTATGCAGAAAAACTTCTACAAAAGGGACAAACAAACCGACCTATCATGCATTTTCACATTGTTTCCACCACTGCAATCGTGCCAGACTTTCTTGCGGTCACAAATTTCCACTGCAATAGCTCCAGACTATTGCCTAACCAAGAGACAGAAGAGATGAGGCTCAAAACAAACTAGGAGGGCTAACGAGGACATGGAGGCCAGCTAGCCCTGAGCCCTGAGCCAAAACACAGCCGAGATTTCTGCTCTGCTCTGAATACGATGAGAGGTCAGCTAAGTTCTCGATCTAGAGTGAAACTCTTGATGATCTACTTTTCATGACAGGGGAATAGTGAGCAAACCACTTAAAAGAGACATCTCCGCTAAATATTCAGTGAAAACCCACTTGGAAATCTGCATAAAAACCAGACTAAGAAGGATTCTGAATCTTAGCTTTGAATAATTTCTTCAAGGCATGAATAAAACAAACAAAAAAAATAGCTCATGTTATTTTCAACAAAATAGCAGATTATTCTAATACTTCAGTACAGCACATATATAATTTTCTTCCACAACAAACAACTTTGGTCTCCACTGCAGGAGCCCTTCTTCTATTTGGTCCAAGTAATAATCTCAATCTCTTCAATATCTGTGAACACAGACAATTTCAAAACACTAAGATCCTGTCCAATAATTGCGTTTTTATGATATAAAATGGTGAAATCAAACCAGCACAACTACTCTGGAGACTGGTGAGTGATCACACTCAGGCTAAGTGAGAGGATAATGAGAAACCGTTTCATGAGGGTTGTATCCAGTTCTACAGAGATCACTTAACACGCACCATTACAGCTTCCATTTACCCTGAACCTTCAGACACAAACTCTGCCTCATCCACAATTTCTAAATATATCCAGAATACATTTAAACAAGCTGACTCTGCAGTATTTGGTGCTAATGTTTACCTCCATGCCACTGACCAAGGGAAGCCTCGATTTTTCTTCATATGCATGATAGAACAACAACTGAAGGGCTACAAGGGACATTATTGTTGAAAGTATGGAAGTGGAAAGTGGCCATGCTTTTTTTAATGCTGTTATCTCGAGATCACAAGTTAATCATTTTGTTATCTCAAGAAAATGAGCTTTGTTATCTCGAAATAATTAGATCATTAAGTGGTTATCACAAGACAGCAAAAAGTCGTTTCCTCTTATTAGGCTACTTGTAATGTTTAACAGAGATCAGGAATGCCGTGCCAGCATGTGCATGGCGTCTTCACAACTGATGCAACTGATTTAAGCCGAAAATGTCAGATCAAGGAGTCCCATTATTGATCACTGTATCAGACTGTACTTCAATCAAGGTCTAAACACATGCAGAAATTACATTGTCTCTCTGTTATAGATAACATGCAGGTCAATGCTCGTCATTATGGGAGTATCCTCCCTGACAGTCATGACAGTGGACTTGAAGGCTGAAATTAGGTGTGATCAAATGAACCAGACACTCATTAAATTATTTTGTGATCTAGATAAAAAAAATTAAAAATGTTATCTTGAGATATCTGCCTTTTGTTTTTATAAAAATCATCGCAAAAGTGACAATTTGTCATCAAATACAGATGAATAGTCACAGCCCTCTGAATCTAATAGCAATGCACAGGCTGCCCGGCTGTAACACACTGTAACATGCTATTGATGTTGTGAAATGGCTGCAGTTAAGTTTCAGCAATGGAACTATTTGTATAGGTTTAGAAAAAAAAAGATCAAGTTTTGGGTTAAAACGAGCATGTAATGTTTAATTTGTCATGCAGTTGACATATTAACATGACGGATGTGTATAAATTGTGTAATATTAAATTAAGACCACATTGACTTTTGGTTTCACATGGAATGTAGGTAGGTAAGTGATATAACGTTACATTAAAACAACATTGAGGGTTTTTTTCACCTGGGACACACACTTTGGTCTGCTGGATAAAAGTCCAGTTTTGTTTGACCCATCCACCTCCCCTCCGTCTTACCCTAGACTGACTTTCTTGCTCTTTATAATGCGTCAGTTATTCTCAGCGTTAAGTATTGCCACGGCTGGGTTTACTTGATTGCATTTTATAAAAATGCCAAAGGCTGCATTTTTTGTTGATGGGACGCGGTGGGGCTTGAAAAAGTGCCGGTATGTGACACCCTGGGAATGAGCACAGGCTGATTAACCTGCTATCACAAAAAAATGAGATAACAAAAATAAAACCTTGTGATCTCGGGATAACAGCATTAAAAAATTGTTGCGAGCCATCCCTCCATATAAAAGAGTACTGAAGTAATTTAGAATTACTCTTCCTTAAACTTGAGGGACTCACAAGAGAGACATTAATTAAAGAGTGGTCACAGTCAGTGCAGCAGAGGCTGAGATATCCTTTCTTTAGTCCCTGAAATGAGTTAACTCAATACTGTTTCCTTACGGCAAATTGCAGATGAAGTTTTGAACAAATTTTCCTGCAAAGTCAAGATCTAAATCAAGCAATGTCCTCTGATAGCAGCACCAACAACTGCAGTAACCAATGTCCTCACAGCTCCGTCCTCAGTCTGTCACAGCACACAGCAGCTGCAGAGCAGGATTCAATATGACCGTGACACCCAACACATCCACCAGAGCTGTCATATGGATGCACAGGTAGACAGAAAGCGAGCTTGTCATCTGCCAGTCAACAGCTCAGACGCCTTTTTGACCATCACAACATCTAATGTCTCAATTTGGCTTAAGGTGGCAAAGGCTGGTTGATTTAAAGCTGCTGAGAAAAGCCAGCGAAAAAAAGGAGAAGACAACAAAGTAAGATTCATACGAATGAACCAAACACACATACACATACCTTTATCTCATAACCTCCATTTCACCCCGGTACACACACCTGAGGTCATCTACGCCAGACAATACAGTGAGCCACAGCCAAGCCCATCTATCTGTCTGCCCATGAGTGTGTATGCGTGTGTGTCAGACCATTAAGTCCGACTCAGCAAGCGAGAGAGAGCCCTATAGCTGCAAAGGGTAATGATGGAAGGAAATTACATTGTGGCCAGTGACTCCTCCCGTGAGTGTGTGTGAGAGTGAGATAGCACTCACAGGGCCAATAAATGTGCACAAGTTATCCAGTATTTATTACTAATATCTTGAGTATTTGGTTTATTTTCTCTCATATTATGATCAAGGTTTATTGTGGAAGCAATCACAGGGACACAGGCAGAGCTGCAGATTCACAATACAGGATGATTTTGTCATATAATGTTTAAGCGCGACATTAAACTGACCTCCACTATCAAAATACTATCAAAAATGTAAAGAGGTATCATTTCGCCTCCATCTCCTGCTCTGTTTATGGAAAGGTCAGCAGCAAATGGGATCAAAGTTGAAACTGGCTGAACTGTAAATGGAGTGTTTTCACAGTCAGTCTGAATGCTGGACATCACTGAGAGCAACACGAGTGTAAAACACAATAAAATACGCAAACTTTGACACACTTTGGAAAGCTGTTCTACAACGGTTTAATCTGGTTTTGTTAAACAAACTTGCACTTAGTGAGCAGGTTAAATAATGCAAATATGTTCTCACACGGGAGACGTACTTTACAAGGCAACGGTTTTGTCTAATCAAAATATCAAACAATTGTCCGAATTTATGCATTTAGTCATTATTTAAAGACAGCTTACCCAAAAATCAAAAATACATACTTTTCCTCTGACCAAAAGCAGATAGACTGGTAAATAGGGCTACAGATGTGAGTTGCAGACTGTTGGAGATATCAGCTGTAGGGATGTCTGCCTTCTCTCCAATATAATGGAACTATAATGGAGCAGTTTCATGTAGGACTATTTTTTTTGTCCTACCACATTACACCTGCCAACTGTATAGCTGCGCAGAAGGAACCATGCATCTACTGCTAGCTCAGAGGACGCCATTAATGTTTACATCTTGAGATGTCAAGCACACGACTGCCGTCCGTGAGTAGATGCACCCTTTCTTCCGCACAGTGATACAGTTGGTCGGTGTAATGTGGTAGAAAGAAAATAGTACTTACTTAAAACTACTCACAGGTGTGTGGTTTATCTTGAGTAACTGGGTCATGATTTCTAAAAAGACACACTGCTGTTCATTAAATTTGAAAGAAGTTAGACATCTCTATGGCCAATAACTCAACTCAAACAGTCTTGACTGATAAAATCAGTATTTTTGATTTTGGGTTAAACTGTCCTTTTACCACAAATCTTTGATCAAATATATTTTTTAGGATTTGGGGATAGGTGAAAGTATAGTTCCAAACATGCGACAAAGGTCTCAAGCAGAAATGGAATCAGAGACGTTACAGCTATATCATATCTCATTAACCACTGGGCCGCCGGGACACCCCTACATAAATGTCATGGTGTGACATTTCATGGCAGCCTGGACTTAAGGCATGGACCAACTGACTGACCGACATTACCATACTGCTAGTGTGACTACAAAAATTAAGCAAGCATAGTTTCTCAAGACTTACTTTGGATAGATTGTAGAGAAGTGAGAACCAGTAATATTCAAAGCTTTGTTCAGCTTAAATGAATTAGAAAAAGGATCAGATCTGCAGGCTTAGAACTGAATTGAACTTGAGCTTTAGCATAGCCTCCCTCTGATCTTTTCAACTCCTCATAGTCACTGAAGGGAATGAGACGTTTTGGAGTCAGTGCAACTGTCATCTTTTCTCGCTTTTGAACGAGCTGTTTCTTTTCCCTCACGCACTACTCCTCTCTGCCGTCTCTCTGCTCGCTACATTTTAACTAATCTCACTCTCAAGTGTTCCTGAATGTGGCAGCCCTGGCTGCTGTGTAAAAGAGAGAATTAATCCCCGAAGGAAACACATCTACCGCAAACAACCCCAGTGTACTTGGGTTCCCAGTGTGTATTGGACGCTTACAGTACTTACTGCATGAAATGGAAGTGCCTATCTGTCTTTTAATCTGTTTATGAGGACCCTGAACTACACACACACACACACACACACACACACACACACACACACACACTCATGCGCGCGCACACACACACACACACACACACACACACACACACACACACACACACAAACAAACAGGATAGGTAGAAGCTGACAGTTTAGAGGCAGGAAACCACAGCTCGCCTGCTGGGAAGCTGTCATCTCCTCCTCTTATGATGGCTGAGTGCTTACTCGGCACAGTTCACGCTTTATAATGCACAAATACACACAACGCACACACAGATTCTCCCTTGCAACAACACACACACAGATTCTCCCTCGCAACAACACACACACATCATCTAGGGACAAAGATAGAGACACAGTGAATATGGAAGCCTACACCAAACAATCTCATTTTCCACAGAATAACTTTTGCAAACTCATACAGAAAACAAGAAACATAAATGTGATGCCTCTGTCACACACACACACACACACACACACACACACACACACACAGACACACACACACACACACACAGACACACACAGAGAGCTCTGTATGAGACTTCATGCCCCAGACTGCGCCTCTCCCAGTGGACGTAATCCAAACCCCTGCTGCTAAATCTGACAGGGACAGAGTGTGTGTGTGTGTGTGTGAGAGGGTGAGAAGGTGGTGGTGGGTGAACGGAAACAAAATAGCTGATAAATTGTTGTGTGCATTATTGTACAAAAAGAGCATTTTTTTGGTGCTGGACACGCTGAACTTTCACGTCGTGATCTGCTTATAGTGTCTTCAGACTCATTTATCGCTCAGTAATGTGTGTGATGTCCAATTAGGAAAGCAGATCTCACCTGCTGTCTCTCTCAGCAGCTCCGCCCTCAATGACAGTTTTGACGAAGATGCCCAGTTTCTCCAGGCCTGCGTCAGCACCGACACCCATCCCGATGATACTGATCCCCAGGCCATCTTCATCTGGAAACATACACACCACACAGTTCAAAGGGTTAATGTTTGTGTCTCTATTAATGTGACGGGTTAGGGGTCTCCATTTTCCAACTTAACGATTCAGGATGTACCAAGATTTCTTTTTTAGTCCTGATACTTATACGTAGGATTTAGGTATCAGCTGATAGTATCGGTACATTAGCAGAAATAAGCTGTACGCCTCACTGTGTGGTTGTGACTGGGATCCTTCTTTTAATATGTAAGGCAAAATTTGACTTGACTTAAACATCATTTGTAAAAAATGTAACAAACAAATACCTGCAAAAAAAATCCATTGTGAAAAATACAACTGCATTAAATGTGAACAAAAGCATTTTAATTAGATGCTAACATAGCACTGAATTGAACAGATCCCCCTCATTGACTACGTTTCCATGCATAGAATATTCAGTTTTTGGCCCTTATTCTGAAAAAGGCAATAGTCCTACTAAGCTGTTCACATGGCTAAAGACTTTGACTATTCCACTGTTATTCCCATTAACATGCAGCTGTATATGAGGTAAAAACACAGAAAAGTGGAGCGGCTGAAGCTGCTTTTTTACTTTTTTGCACCAAAATAGGATTTTTCCAAAAAGGTTTCCTACCGGTGGTGAACTTTTGCGACTCTACAAACACAGCCTTCCTTTCCCATTCCTTCAACTATCTTCTCAAAAAGCTTTGTGTTGCAATATTTGAGCACATTCAAAAAAACTGATAACTGATAGCTATGCATTTAATAATGTTTAAACATAGGTGTGTTTCTTATTCCGATCGCAAAAGTGGGCTCTTATTTTGGGAATGCATCTCAATCACAGGCCTGCAAAATTTTGGTTTTGTGTATATCAAATCAATGACAACGCACAGAGCTGATCGTAAGAGGCAAGAAGCTGTGTGTCGCAAACTGTGTAAAAAACCCCAACTGAGATGCGTATTCTTAAAGTGCTGTATACACGTCAAGAAAATGCTTCTTAAACCCGAATGATACTGTTATATTTCACAAGTCTTAATTGGAAAATGCTTCATTCGGCAAAAAGCCTAATTCAGTACATTCAAATGGAAAATGCTGTTTACAGGATCTGTTTTAAAGTCAAAATATTGACATTTTTGGAGTGATAGTGGAATATTAGTGTGCATGTAAATTTAGTCACTTAAGATCGACTTAAGATCAGTCCCTTTAGAGGGTCTCGAGACCAAGACTGATCTTGCTTCAGACTCAAAACATTTTGACTCGGTCTTGTCTCGTCTCAGACATAGGGGACATATATATATATATACATATGTCAAGTCTTGGTCTCGTTTAGTATGGTTTTGACTACAAAACCACACCATCCCTGTTTCCAGCGAGCTTGGATGGATAAATACACACAAACATGACAACAACTGATTTATTAATGGAGAAAGGGAGGAGACATTTACTATAGGCATGGTGGCCTTCACATGAATAGGAAATGCCCAGTATAGGAAATTCTCTTCCCGTGTAGCATCCGTCCATCTCCATCCTGCATTAATTATTCACAAATTGTTAGGGTTACGTAATGTGGAGTGGTGGAGTGGATGGTGAAATACTGTGATGTAGAGTCATTCTATTTAAGGTCCTTGACAGTATTGGATTTCAACACAGGAAAACCTCAACAGAGAAAGACAAATCCCTTTTTTAGCTCATGCTGGGGAACTAGGACACACTGTGCACTACAATTCTTTGAATGTGATGTACGAAGATTTGTAGTGAACTTCTGCACTGAAACATTGCTGAAAAACAATGAATATGTTTTTAAGTCACAATAGGGAGAGTGATTATAAAAATGAAAAAGAAAACAACCTGGATAGAACCACAGAAATAGAAATATCACACCTTAAAAAAAGCGACATCCCATATGTGGGCGATTCTGTCTACTGAGTATAACTGACAGGAACCACCTCCTCGTTTGTTTCGATGTTCTAAGATTTTCTTTCCCACCTTTCTCCAGCTCCACGGGGAAGAGCTCCAGTTTCTCCACCCTCTTCTCCAGCTCGTACTCTGCGGAGGACGCCACAGGATCCACCTCTTCATTACGACGGTCATAGTCTTCATTGGAGTAGGTGTTGAACACCTGGAGAGGGAATGCAAGGAGTTAAAGGACGTGGGCATACTGAATCAAATATAGCAGTTGGTTCACAATAGAGAGATGGAAATAGTGTCACCACCTCAGTGGTGTGACACTGGATGTTTCATACAGTTTAATGAAGGACATATTGTACCTACACATGTGGCAAGGCACTCTGATGACAACAGTGACTTTCCAAGTTTATGAATGGCTGGAAGTAAATAAGAGGTTTTATGACCCCAACTGATGCTTTAGCTACAAAACAAAGTTGACAACACCGTGGTAAGTGAAGGCCCTTATAACCAAGCCACGACTCGACCACAATTCAGCCCATTAATCAACAGAAAACTGTAGAAACGTGATGTGGTGATGGGGGATAGGGAGCCCTTCGTCCTCTAAGCTGTGCTATTCTCGTTGGAGCCTCTGCTCCACAGCAAGAGTCAACCGTCACTTTACATCTCATCCCGGGCCAAGTGCTCCCACTGCTCTCTGCACCAAAGAGAAGGGGGAGGACGTGAGAGAGCTGTGCACAAGCAGACTTGAACATGCATGCTGTTGTCACGTCTGTAGTGTGGCATTCTGCAGAACGCTGGCTGTTGGTGCCGCATAAAAGGGTGCGAGGGTATGCATGAGCTTCGTCCTGGCTGTCTGTTTCCCAGTCACACATACACCTGCTCACCTACACTGATGGCAGCTGCTATTATTAAAATTTGAGAAGCAAGTGTCATTCGCCACATGGTGCTGTCCCCTACAAGCAAGGATGTCGGGTGGCTTGAAGACTTCAGTCATCAAAGTTATTCACAATGCTCAATGTGCACAAGTTATTTTACTATATCCATCCTGCTTTTGGTCACCAGCAGATAACCTTCAGGCCTGAAACATGAAGCCGATATAGAAGTGCTAAAACCTGCAGTTCCTCTACTGGCCACTTGAAGATGGCTCCTGAAAGTCAATGAGTTTCTGAATGTGCTTTTGGTTAGAAGCCTGAAATTAGGTCTGTGGTTTACACTAGCCTAAGAGAATTTCAGGTTTTGTTCTGCGGCACAGAATTATTCAGTAAATACCCCACTTGTGAACTTTGAGGCTTTTTCTTGTCTTAAAAAAGGCGGTTGTTAACAAGTGGCTAAATGAAACTTACAGAACATCATCAGGCTAAGCTGGGCTGAACACCGCTTTAAGATTGTTGTGGTTGTTGTTATGAAACAGTACTGAAGTTTGTATATAGCTTTACGTTAGCTTCTTACTTCTTGCATTTATGCTTCAAAAATCCAAAAAGTGGTGCTTATTTATGAAGTGCAAGTATTTTAAACGTTTGTTTGCCACAGATCTTATTTTCTGCAGAAAATCTGCAGAAATAAAAACGTCTACAGTCTTTTTTGGCCAGCTTCGATTTCTATAGCTAATTCCTCAGTTTATGACAATTGTACAGGGGATGAATCTTTTTGTAACATAATGCCAAATTCAAAACAGTGAAGTCCTTAATCTTAGCACCGAGCAAGTCCCTGCCTGTCACAGGGCCCTGACCTCTTTGAATTGCGTGAAAGAGGAAATGTCCCAGTAGAGATCAATAAGGCATCATGTCACATCACATGTATTGATTATAGCCTAAAACTAGAATTTTGCTTGTCAATAATCAATGCTGGCTTCAGTTGTCAACATTTAACATTTGTGGAACCAGGAAAGTTAAGGATAATGAGGGCGATCAAAAAAATGAATGACTGTTACCACTCAAAATATTTGTCTTTTTAGATTACACATTTTTCTTGTTGTAGGCAATGTGGCATGGGTTTGACGATTATCTTACCAAATGATTGAGACAGAACTACATTAAATAAATACAGGGCACTCTGCTTAAGAGACACTGCACTGGTTGTACACACAGCTTGGGCACACTGATGTAGCGTGATGCTGCCAGGGTTGGCTTGTATTCTTTCCTCTGTGTGAGCCTGCGTGAGCTTTATCCATGACCTCCCTGTCATCAATCATTCAGTGTGATCAACAGCCCTGCATTATTAATGCTTGCATACACACACACACACACACACACACACACACACACACACACACACGCAATCATGCACACACATCCACACACACCCACATACACATATATATAATGTAGTGCACAGCATTAGCAAATACATTAAAAAAAATACTCCTGTCTTGGCCATCTTCTTTGTCTATCTTTTCATTGACATTATGCATTCTCTAGCCCCTTATCCTAACGCCCCCCCTTAACCCTTTAAAACCTGGATCAACATCGGTTTTCTTGTGCTGCCTTCAAATGCCTTTCACAAGCATTTAAATATTTAAAACCTGAGGAAACTGGATTGATTTCTTTCGAAGAATGGTAAAAAGGCAATAAGTAAATAAAAAAATCCTGCAAATCGCAAGAAATTAGCAAAAGGTGACAAGAAAATATCATGAAAAATTTGCTAGAAAGAGAGAGAGAGGAAGGTAGAAAAGGGAGTTATAAAAAATGATCAATTATCTTTATATTTAAAATTATGTTAAAGATTTATGTCCTTTTTGCTATGTTTCAGTTCATTTCCTTGTTTTCTTATTTATTACTTTTCTTTATTTATTTTTTTGTTGCTTAAAGTAATTGTTTTGTCACTTTTTAAAAAAAATTCTTGCTAATTTTAAGTTCTTACTTGTCTTCAAGTCATTTATTGCCTTCTTTCCATGTTTTTGAAAAAAAAGACCAAAAACAACCCAAACTTAAATTAATTAAAAATAAATTCTAAAACAACATATTCATCAAAAATAGCTGCTGAGCCAATTTGCTTAGGTTTAAAAGAGTTAGCCATCACTAATGCCCAACCACAACCTTCACCCAAACCTAATTTAGACGTAACTCTAACCTGAACATAAACCTTGCTAACCTAAATCCAAGTCCTAACCTTCAGACAGGCCTTTGAACAGGTGAGGAACAGCCAAAATGTCCTTACTTTCTTAAAAATGTCCTCACTCCGTAGCTCAAAAATGAGACGTCGTCCTTGCTATGTAGCACGTACAAGTACACACACACACACACACACACACACACACACACACACACACAAACACACAAACACACACACACACACATCTACATAATAAATACCAATGCACAGACACACTCTGCTGACGAATGCTAACAGCAGCACTCGCACTGTCCGGGACGTCCTGGATGGGATGCTACTATTGGCAGTAAGTACACTCTCTAATGGCCTCTCTCAGTCACTGTGCACTATCTACAAACACATTAGCATGTGGCCAGTCACTTGAGAGAGGGAGAGAGGTCATATGAGGGAGATGAGGACAGATGAGGGTGGATCCATGAGAGAAGGCGAGCAAAGAAGAGTCAGAGTAGAAATAGCGATGGAGATAGATAAGAAAAGGGCAGGAGAAGGAATTCAAAAAAAAAAAAAAGAATTCTGAGACAGATGAACTGAGGAGACAAAGGATGGACAATAGAGCATCGGTGACTGAGAGAGGGGGTGACAAGATAAATAAAAGAGCATGCACAGGGGAAATAAGAATAGGTAGGCAGAAGGGGAGTGAAAGAGAAATAGAGAGACAGACTGCACCATCAAATGGAAAGCATTTACCCACAAGATAAACCTGACGGTTATCTGGCTCTAAACATAAACTATTGGTATATATCTCCAGAGAGGAGAGGCCATTTTCAGTCAGTTCGGCACATATTACGGCACCCAAAGACAGATCACAGCTCAAAAATTACCCTGGCTTAAAACGGATATTAAGAGGAAGAGGAGCTTGCTGAAATGTGAAGGTCAACCAGTACAGACTAAAAACTGATTCAACTGATATCTTTTTAAAGGTTTCATTATAAGTCAAGCTACGTTTTTATATTTCTCTTCTCAGATAGGATGTAAAATATTCTTGTTCTCTGACAATAATTGGATTTTTTCTGCCAAAAACGCTTTTTGACCTGAGTAACAGAGATGTGATAAGGACAAAGAAGAGAGAGCGAGAGAGTATGTGAGATGGTACAGTAATGTGTGTTCAACCTTGGCATTATGGTAGGATCCTGCTGTGTGTTTTACTACAAGGAGCTGAAAAATGGCAAAAAAGTACAGGACCAGGCCTGCAGATCGTCGCCAACCACACATGTATATCGTCTATAGTCAAACAACACTGACATTTAAACTGCCAGTAAATTAATTCTGACCTTCATGGAAATTCTTTAGCCATGCCGGCTGCATGGTTCTCATTATGGCAGGGTTGGTCAGTCAGTCTGTGAGCTGGTCAGTTCACCACTTTAGTACAAGCTAAAGTATCTACCAGACAGATTGTTGGGAAATTTGACAACCCTAAGGGTGCCAAAAGAATGACCTCAAATAACTTTGACCTCTACAATGACCCTGCCGAGTGTTTGGTATTAGTCATTAAATATTAGCATGCAACTGCTCTAAAATAAGATGGTGATCATGGTAAACATTGAACCTGCAAAACATCAATATGTTAGTTTTGTCACTGTGAGTGTGTCAGCACGCTAAACTGAACATTAAGCTCACAACATTCTCTCTGATTGTTAGTCTTTTTACAGGAATACATCAACATACATCGAAATGACCATTTGTCCATCAGTTACTCACCCCATGTTACATCGATTTTGTGAGTAAAACTTTTTTGCATGCCTCTGCTGAACAAGGAATATAAAAACAAAAATGTTATTGATGTATTGAAGTCATAGTGGTCTGCGTTTAATGACAGTAAAACTAAATTTTTGTGACTTTGGTGTTTTGAAGGGTTATTTCAGATTCACACACAGTCACACAATGAAAACAGAACACTAATTGGTTGAGGTGGTGGTAGAACAACAGCTTCAGTGTTCAGTGAGGTAAAATTACTATTTTTGACAAAGGAATCTGGCTTTGAAGAGAACGTGGATAAAGTTTTAGTTTTCTTTAAAATCCCTGTCGAAAAAAGTGCTGACTGGGAAGTACTGACTTTTGTGACTTGAATTAAACTGCATGAGTTGTGTGAGAGTTTGTACTCTGATGTTTTGTCATAGTTGTGTTGTTGAACACTATCACCTATGACTTTCATTCATCAAGATTTTTCCACATTTTTAATTCTTTGTTCAACAGAGGCATGCGAGAAAAACAAAGTTTTATTCACAATTGATATACAAATGTGAAGTATTTCTTTAAGCCCAACTTGCTCTGAAAAAGTTATCATCGGCTTTTACAGAATGTACAGTTTGAGGGAAACACACACGGTGCAAAACTTGACAGAGCCAACAGACCCTACACTCTCTGTATTCAGGGACAGACTTGAGAGACAAAATAAATCTTGACAGCTCCACCAACCTTAATATGATGCGTATCAATATGTTTGACCCACATAATCCAATAAACGGATCCCTGGGAGCAGCAATGTCAGAGCACTTCAGCCTTATCTGCATTAATAACTGTGTGAAATCTATATCCTCATCATGTCAAGATGACAAACACCTACAAATTTCCACTTTCAAGTACAGTTTGTGTGTGCTGAGGCAGGTCATTATGCTCAACTGAAATCCAGTTTTTATTGAAGAGGCAGTGCACAAGGACAACCACTGAATATGGAAGTATAATGGGCCGTCTCCCCATGTGGTGCCCCCCTGAAATAGAACTGGAAAAGGCTTTTGAGGGATTAAACACAACACACAACCATTTACATGTAAATATATTCCTCTACACTGCCTGCACTTTCTCTCAAGCTTAATACGCTCCTTTGGGTGAAAAAAAGCTTGTGTCACCACCAAAAGTCAAGATTTTAGGATTCACATAAAAGTGCCTTATTTTTTTCAGATGGTTGGCCACATATATTTAAAATCATAAAAAAGGGTTTGAAATTGTTTTATGGACTCTGGAGTAATGGTTCATGCTGAGTACATCGTGCTACCTAATTTTAATGCTTAATCTAAAACTTCTGTACATCCTCTTAAGATGGGAGCCAGTCGATGCAATCGTCTTACACACACACACACACACACACACACACACACACACACACACACACACCCACACACACACACACACACACACACACACACACACACACACACACACACACACACACAGAGCACACACACACAGAGCACACAGGCAGGCACACCTCCTTCACTGAGATCTAACATACACACTGTAGAGTCTGATCATGGATTCCTCTCCTGGGTCATCTCCAGTGATGGACAAAGTATTCAGATCCTTTACTCAAGTAAAAATACTCACAACAGACTGTGAAAATAAGCCCGGCATTAAAAATGTCACTGAAGTGGAAGTAATAAAGTACATTTGAATACATGTACTTTAAGTATCAAAGGTAAAAGAAGCAATGCCATTTAAAAAAAAAACCAAAACTTAAAATTATTCAAATAAATTCTAAAACGACATACTTATCAAAAATAGCTGCTAACTGATTAATGTGCTAATTTTTTCAGCTGTTCTTGTATTAACTGTTGAATAGTTTAATCTATAACAAAACATCATATTTTATAAACTTTTCTTATCCTTTTTATGCAAAAATCTTCATTCAACTGGTAACTAAAGCTTCCAGGTAAATGTGGTTAAGTAAAAAGTACAATATTTCCCACTGAAATTTAGTGTAGTAAAAGTATAAAGTGGAATGACAACAACAGACTTAAGTAAAGTACCTTAAATATGCACTTGAATGAAGATACATTCTAACACTGGTCATTCCTCACTGTATGAACCAATATCTCTCTTCTTTCTCTGCTCATCCTCATCTTTCATCCATACAACACACCGATCGATGCCTCTGACACCGAACACACACACACATTTTTATGTTTTGTCAGTAATCACACCCCTTACATTGGAGATACTGATACTTCAGTGCAGACAGCAGTTCTGCTTGCTCATCCACACATTGCCAGTGTTGTTGTCTGACCTCCAGGCCTCGCGGGAGGATCGAGGGAGTTTGGTTTGACTCTTCTGAAATGCAGTTTTACTGTCATTTATGGATGCTGCTGCAGCTGCTCGGACTGCAGATGCCTGTGGACGCCTTCAGCCACTAAAGCTGAGCCATCTCCCTCAGTGCGAATGCCTCTCTTTCTAACTGTATTTCTATATGGGGGCTTGAGTATGTATGCTACAAATGCACATCAAGTATGTGAGTTCTAACACTTTGCAGGCTTTGAGTGCGTGTGTGCAGCCTTTGAAGTGTTATTGCAGGTATGTGTCTGTACAAGCATGCATGCATACATGCACATGTCAAACTGGTATCCTGAGTCAAGATTCATCTCACTGCCCGTGGTTATAGATGACAACTGCTCAGCCAAATAATGTCTGTCAGTCTGTCTGGACATCCTGAGGGACAGAGGAGTGTGGATTAACTAAGGGTCCAAGCCAAAGGGAGGAGAAGAAGCAGGAGAATCAGAACATGAGGTTGGGTGAGGCTGGATAAGACTCTGGGTAAAAAAACAAACAAACAAAAAACAATTAAAGACAAAAAAGAGAAAAGGGGAAGTAAGATGATGGATGCAGATAGTGGACTGGTACAAAAAAGAAAGACAAATGAGAGGACACAAGAAAAGATGCAGGAAGCTTTAAGATGATGAGAAAATGGAGGAGGAGTAAATAAAAAGGAAGAATCCAGTTTACAGAGGAGGCAATATCCACAGAGAGAGAAACAGAGTGACTCATATGATTCATGGGTTAGAGCAGCAGCAGACAGTGAGGCTATTGAAGAGTGAAACAGGCAATAAGAACAAAATAAAGAAAAGAAAATGAAAAAAAGAGAGAGAAAAACTGAGGAGCGGGTGATGCTTGGGGTAATTCGCTTCAGGGTTGTTTGAGTCCCTGCCTAAGATGTCACGGCATGGCGCCCATGCCCGGCCAACCGCCTCTGATGGTATTAAACCAGGGCCTTTGGTGCGTCGGTGCCAGTGCTGTCGCCTGCTCTGCGCCTTCCAGACAGTGGACGCTGCCGAGGGCAATAAGAGGCTGGAAAGCCCAGGAGAAATGTTCCTACTGCTGTGGCACGAGCCCAACAAACCCTGCAGCGGATTAACTACAGCCTGGCTCACACACACACACACACACACACACACACACACACACACACACACACACACACACACACACACACACACACACATGCAGTCTGCTTTGCTGCGACAGCTCAGCACATTTGCATTCCATTACTTGTACCTGTGGCCACCACCCACTCACACAACACCGTGCCGGAGGGCTGACAGGTGCTGAAGAAAGTGTCTCGATGCTGAGGGGACGAGACAGTTGCTGATGATGGAAATTAATTCATGTCTTGCGAGAGCAGACCGAGACTGACAGATATAAAAAGGGCAAAGATGTGAAGGAGTGAGTATGAAAAGAGAGAAACAAACACTCAGTACCCCGTTCTACATATACACTTGTGAGAACATATAGATTTTACAGTCGATTCAAAGCGAACCCTTCTGTCATCTTGACACGCATCACCCCTCGTCTGAGGAAGTGACACTGACTTTTGAGCAAATCTTACAAGTCAGCATTTCTTTTTTTAGCCGAAGTAGCTTCTGCATACAGAATAGATGAACATAACTGTTCATACAGTGATGATATCTACATTTTTAAACAAGGTTCCCACACATTTTCAAGGACAAAAGTTTTCCATGAATTTTCAAGGACCCAAATATTTTTTTTTCCCTTGCCCAACCTGCGTGTTTTTTTTTTCAAACGTCTAAAATTCAAACTCTGTTCAAATATAAATTAAGTGTCCCACATGATATGTTTAAAGACTGTCGGAAATTTGAAAATCAATTGATAATTTCTGTTTCTTTAGCAGTCATTTTTTGTGAATTTTTAAGAAAAAAACAAACAAAAAAATCAAATAAATAGAAATAAATAGTAAAATAAAGACAAAATAAAGCCATTTAAAGTTCCCTTAAAGCATGACTTGTGGGTAGACATGAAGGTAAAGTCATAAAAAAAAAATAAAGGAATTTTTGTGATGAACAAATAAAAAAAAACAACCAAAATATTGTCACACGTCAATGCATAATAGAGCTACCTTATGCCATCAGCTAAACAAAATAAATTAACTGTTATGTTACATTACTGTAATTTAATTTATTACACATTTCCATGATTTTTCCAAAACTTTCAATGATTTTTACTAGCTTCATAGCTTTTCCAGGTTTTTCATGACTGTGGGAACCCTGTTTAAAAGTAATGAGGATTTAATTCCAGAGCTTTTTCAGCTGCTGTTTCTGCAGCCGACTTGTTTGTGTTCCAGTCCGCTGTTTATGGCCCAATACCACTGGGTGCCATGACTCCCACCAACAAACTACAGGACGCGACACACCGAGAGTGAGGGAGAGGGAGTGAGGGGCCGGCTTTAAACAGGGGGCAGAGAATAGTAAACAAGTGCGACTGAATGGCTGCAGACAATGCCCTGCTTTATTTTATGTCTTGGTCATATACAGTGAGTGGGAGGCCGGGATCACAAGAAACACAACAACAACATGTTGCTTGTTACAGTATTGATGCTCCAATGCCCACTTGCTATGCTATGCACTTCATTATGCTGCATCAATGACTCGGCAGAGTGTGGGACCACAGTTATTCAGATTTCTAAACGGCATAATGACCACTCTGTGTGATCTGGAATTATTCAGCATGTGGCACAGACCACAAGACAGAAATCAGTCCAGTATTTAAATAACTTTAAACTCAAACAGTTCACCTTAACCCTTTGGAACCAAAGCAAAGTGGTTTGACTTCTTTCTAAAACACAGGCAGAAAGCAATGAGCAACTTGAGGAGACAAAAATAATAAGAAAATTACCTGAAAGTAACCACAAAAAAGAAAAGTTAAAAAAAGGAACCCCCCCCAAACAAAAAAAAAAGAAAAGAGAAAATGGTTTTTATTATATATGGAGTTTTCTAGACTTTTTTTTGCTTCAATTTTAAAATTTCCCTATTTTTTTAGATTAATTTTCAGGTAATTTTCTTGCCACCTTTTACTAACTTGTAATGTGCAGGACATTTCTTGCGAAATTTGCTCATTGCCTTTTTCTTCATGTTTTAGAAGAAATCAAATCGATTAGTTTATGCTTCGAGGGTTAAATAGCTTTTAAAAGGCACAAAAAAACTGATGTCATTCCAGATTTCAGGGGGTTAATTAATAGTGCTCCTAAGTCACTAAAAACAAGGACATGGTGACAGTGCAGCAGCCTGAACTGTCCTCAGTGCCGGCTTAGCACACACTGAGAACATTGTGTTACTCAGGCGCTTTGTTCTGTGCAGTTTTTTTACTGCAATTTAAAAAATGGCAGCATGCTGATGATATCGTTAGCAAGGGACCAGATTGGATAGGAGGGGGCTGGATGATGGTTCATGACACAGTCCACTGTGTGGCAAGTGACCAGCCTTAAAAACCGCAAGGCACGTCTCGCCTTTCCTGGATCATTAAAAATGCATCCCCCGGGGAGGATCGGGTGGCACCGAAACAAGCAAACAAAAACACCACTGCATTAATAATGGAGTGACTTAGCTACACGCACATATCCAACACCCGAGTTTGGAGTAGTTGTACCTGTCAGAGATAAGAGAGGAGGGAAAAATCATTGGAGTCATGATGATGTGCGTTCACAGCTGAGCTACTTCACAAAAAAACAGCATTTCACGACAGCTGAGTTTTAATTTATGACACCTAAGAATCCTGCTGGATTGTTTACTTTAGCTTTTAGCTCAAATATCTACATAATAACATATAAAGCCATCACACAAGTTTCTCCACCACTACATGATTTGTAAGAAGTCTAGCTGTTCGAGATTTTCGATTTAGCCTCCCCAAAAGGAGCTTAAACAAAATACCCGACTGTCATTCTGAATGAGCTCAGCTGCTGTTTTTTGCTGGTCTAACCAAAATGTCAGCTGTTATATCGCTGCTGTGGCAGAGTGTCGGAACTCTCTCCCAACAAAAACCCTGCTCTCTCCCATTATGCCCAGCCACAGATTGCATAATTAGGGAGCTGACAGCCAGCTTCACTCAGCTCGCAGAGGGAAAGCACCAGAAATCAGGGCAGAGGGGAGGTGATTGGGTGCTAAAGAATGGCGCAATAAAAAGATACATAGATACTAAAAGTTCTGTAATGCAAATAATGACAAATTAACATATAGCAGCAGTTAATCTGTGTTCACTTTAACTCTGGGTGCACACTTTGGCCCTTTTCCATGTCTTATTTTTAGCCCTTACCCTGTTTTTGAGTGCCAGAGGGAGTAGTGGCTGAAGTTTTCTCTATCAAATTGGACGACCCTTACTCTGATACTCTGATAGGTCATCAGTAGTTGCCAATGACATTTGTGTTAACAGACGGCAAAAATAAAAAAATATTATCAAATCTGCCACTTATCTAAAGAGACAGAAGAGCATGGACACTCACAATTTGCTCACAACTTACATGTCATGCCTTCAAAAGATCAAGCAAATTAATAAAAAAAGAATACTGCTTCATTACCAGGCCACTAGGAGTGTCAGTAACAACCCACGCTCCTACCCTGCCGCCTACCCAAGTGATATTAGCGGCAACTAATATTATTGTAGCAACTTAGGACTTAAATTTCAGTTGTCGTATGCCATCAAAGGGGGACTATCATGCACAAATTAGCAATAACAATGTTTTTTGTATGCACGTTATAAAGAAAGGGACCATTATACACCACGTGGCTACGGTGATGTTACCCATAGCTTTATAGACTGCTTTTTTTTGAAACTTCAAGTTTCAAGTTCAGCATTTCGACTGCTGCAATCTTTTTCTTGGAGCCAGAAGTGACCATGTTTGGATGAGAGGTTGGAGCTGTGGAGGAGTGCAAGGTGGATCTGACTCACAAACTGCAGCGATGCCTCGCAAACAGCCTGTCACTTAAGTGGCCTTGCCCTAAAATATATGTATCTTAAAGCCTTAATAAAATGTAAACTAGCAAGCTTTATAAAAATTCACCCCACCCCACCCACAGTTGTCATGAATGTTGAAATTAGTGATAGAGACCAAACCATTTTTTGCAGGCTGTAAACATGTTCATTTCTGCTGTAAAGTTGGGCATTTTAACATGGGGGTCTGAGGAGATTTCCTCACCTCTGGACCCAGCCTCAAGTAGCCAATCAAAGAAGTGCAGATTTTGGCACTTTGCGTTTGTTAAATTTTTGAGCCAAAGAGGTTGCCACTTGATTGAAAACACATTAACCTTAAATAATACAATGGTTATTGTAATTTTTAAATCTTTACTACGGAAGAAAATACACTTGTGGGTCTCTTGTAGATTGTTCAACCATCTTGACAATGATTGGAGGGCCATGTAGCCCTTACACTTAACCCTACCCCAATAGGAGTCGGTAAAGCTTACACTTGAATACCTGAACACCCAAAACAGAGAGGTAAGGGCTCAGTAGAAGGGGACAAGGGGTGTGTTGGGATTGAGTCTTTGACTCAAGCATTGCGAATGATTGTAACAGAGATACCTTAAATGTCTGCAAAATGGATTTTAGCTGAAAAGGCATCCACTGCAACACTAGACTATACTGAAGGTGGCTTAGCTGGACTGATGCTGCTGCAGGCCTCAAATACTTTTTACAAATGACATTGCCAACATCCATGTCAGTATTGGTTCCAAAATTCGAGCAATGCTGTTGACACATATACCATCAGCCAGAGAGACAGACAGCCCTTAAGTAGAGTAATCCTTTCCATCAAAAACACGGTCAGAAAGTTCCTGGCTGGAAGCCATCTCATTCCAGCTTGTGAAGCACAAGACTGTATTAGGTGATGCTCCAGATAAGGATGATGTTAGACTCACACAGATGTTTACTGTTGATGCATGGATTTAGTACAGTCATGTTCAGCGGGGAGGACAGGCCGGTAGTTACATCCAGACAGAAAGCTCAGAGTCTCTGTTGTCATGTACTGTATTAATGGAAATCAAATGAGCTCCCAAATGTTCAAAAGAATTAACCGTCTAGCAGGTCTGTGGAACAGCACTGGGAGGGTGCTAGTTGGCATTTTCTCTGTTTTTAAGCATCAGCGACTTTGTCTTTATGTTCTTTCATGCTCCAGTAAAGTACAAGATGAGTCTCGGAATTGGTTTGATGTACTACAGCACAAGTTGCAAATCTGCATACAACAAATGTACACAAGCAAAGTGTGTGTAGGTTGTTTTTGCAACAAAGTGTTTGCAGTGGGATCTTATCTTCAAGCATGACGATATCAGTGTGAGGCAGGGGCAGGTTTAGAAACTTGAGCCAGACCCGAGGGCACAGTAAAGCAATATCAGCAAATGATACACTGTATATTATCTATAGTTACAGTGTTCATTCAGTTTAATAAATGAATGTCAAAAAAACAGCAATTATAATATGAATTAATATGAATAAATACTATTTGTAACTCCAAATAGTCTATAGCCAATGCACACCTAAAAGTATCTAGACATTACCTGGATGAGCTGTATGTGAAAACACAAATGTCTGAATCAGTTGAGCTGGACATCCAACTTTAGACTAGACTTTATCCTGCCAGTTCCCTGGTGCAAAGTCCGCGTAATATTTGAATGAGCCCATGCCTGAATGGAGCAGGTAATATCCAGAGAATTCATGTGAGCAAGTGGATGAAGTTTCTATCATGTGGCTCGCAAAAAACCTAAAGAAAATACATATAAGGGTGAATAAGAGGGGTAATTTACACAAAGATGGTAATGCAAATGTCCAAATGAAGAGACAAAAAGATTCTGCAACTTAAAACTTCACGGACCAATGCCGAAATTGTCAGACAAATTAAAAAAACAGCAAGAAAATCAGCCTGTTTATGGCCAAATTACAAACAGGCAACGTGACTGTTTTGTAATAACCTGTCATGTCCTCATGTCCTGTCTACTGCACACTCTACCCAAGCACCATGCCTTGCCTAAACCAAACAGTGTTTCCAATAAGTGAGAAGCAACTAACAGAAATAATCTCCTGATGTGTGCTGCACGTGTAAAAGGCACATTGTTCAGAGTTTATGAGAAAATTATGGATGCACGATAATATCGGCAAGTCATCTGTATCAGCAGATATATATATATATATATATATATATATATATATAGACAAAGTGAACATGTACAAAACATCAAACCTAAGGTGAAATATTCTTCTTAATTTATTCTGTGGGGGAGTCTGTGCCACCCCTGGTTTGAGGCAAATTAGTCATCTAAGTGATCTCATCTAGCCTTGTGTTGACCTCTAATCCTTTTAAATTCAGAAAACAAAATCTCTAAAAACAAAATACTCTTGAAAGAGTATTTATAAGATACACAGGTTCATACAACTGTACAGAGAAAAGAAGCAACACACATCTATCATATCGATTAACGCTCTGAGCTCAAATCCATGCTAGTCAGCATTCCACTAACAGTGGAGCAGCAGAATCTAATGGACAAAACGCAAGTCTTTTTGATACAGTTACAGACAGCATGTGAAGTGGAGGGGCTGATTACAGAGCCACTTCAGTGGCTGGTGAACTGCTGCTCCACTCATCACATCTGCTTAATTCCATTATGATATCACCATGTCTCAACTGTTGAAAATGCTGTTGCACTTCAGGCACAAAAAGTACCACTAAAAGGTTGATATAAATGCCATTCACGTAGAGAGGGAGAGAGGAAAACAAGAGGAGACTGACACAGCAGAGTGCATGGAGAGGGAGAAGCCTTCTTCTGTCAAACTCCTGGGGTGCGGCTCAACAAAAGAGAGAAAGAAAACAGACTGCGTGCAAAGAAATCGGCAACAAGTGTAAGATGGCTAAAAGCTTTTGGGATTTGTTTGCGATCAAGGCTGATTTTTTTTTTTTTTTTCTACCGTGAGCGAACCACACAGGGGAACTGAACACTGGCTGAGATGTATGTCATACCTTCAGATCAAACATCGGATTCTCAATGTCATATGAGCTGCACAGAACAAACTTTGACAACAGGACATCAAGAGTGTGATAGCAGATTGAACCTACTTCGATACTACTCCATCAATTTATAAGCGTCAGGCTGTACAACCAAACTAGAGGTTCAAATGTCACCGATAAAACCGGTTGCTTGAATGAACATGAGATCTGATTCTCTTCTGTAGGTCAGTGCCTTCGGGAGAGCAGGCTGCCTTCGCCTCGGGGCAGCTCACAGCAGTCACTTCTCACTGGGTCAGTCAGGATGTTACAGCTGAGTGAAAGGATGCGGAAGTAATCAATGGAAAAAAAAACTTGTATGTGTATTAACAAGAGTTTTTTCAGTCACGAGAGCGGCGAAGAAATGGGCTGTTTAAGTACTGTAGGCACGGCTATATGTTAAGCTACATGCTAACATCAGCATGACACCATGCTCACGATAACATTTCCAACATTGTTAAGTACAATGTTTGCCATGTTCACCATCATAGTTTAGCTGTTAGCATGCTAACATTTGCAAATACGCACAAAGTGTGGCTAATGCTGATGAGACAGACACACAATCATGAACAAACTGAACAACTGACGAATGGAAATTTTGCCCGGGTGATAGCATGATGGTGAAAGTCATGGTAATCTATACAATAGTTTTTGTGACATCTAACTAAAATGGAAGGAGTTGCTGTCTTTCTATCTGTACTTCAGTTTTCTCAATAACCATTCACCCAATTGACTTCCCGCTTGGTGGGTATATTGGTGAGAATCTAAGGTATTGCAGTGCAGAGTGCTCTTGAGATCTATGAGCTTATATTGTATATTTATAGTGCGCTATGTACACACTGTGGAGAGTATTGAGAGGGGATCACTATTAACTATTACACTGCTGCACAGCATGCCGGGAACAGCTCGCTCTCTTTTGCATGCTACAGTACATTCAAGAACAAATGAGAAAAGAGATACTAGAGATGTTACATTGTAGCAAACTCAAACATTTCAAGCATCAGTGATGTAACTTTAGGAATGAATGCTTTTGTTCCAGGAAATAGCCTTGCTTTGACTTCATTGAAGCCATAAAATGTATGTGTGAGCTTATGCAACTCAGGGCAGGTGTATGTCCAGGACCTAAAGAAGGAACATTGTCGAGCATTTGGGTGTTTTGGATGAGCAGTTCTCGAGAAAGCCGCAAGCAGCAATATCGGAACTGAAGCAGTAGGCCTGTTTCGAACAAGAATCGCAGTTTCACTCAAAGCCACGAGAGGGAACCTCGTGGTGGCACCAGAGGAAAATCAATCAATTACCATAGCCATTAGGATTAAGTCTGAACCAAGTGTCATGAGAATCTAATAGTTGTCAAAACACCCAACCAAAGCCACTTCAGACTAGAGTTTTAAAATCCCAACGGGGATGCATCACACACAAAAGGACAAACTTCACAGATGTTCTCCTCTCAAATGTCAAACACACACACACAACAAGATTTGAAAATAATGGGGCATCACACTATACAGGACATTACTGCACGTCTGTCCGTCCTGGAAGAGGGATCCCTCCTCAGCAGCTCTTCCTGAGGATTCGTCCATTTTTTTCCTCCTTTACAGGGTTTTTTTTTTGTGAGTTTTTCCTTCGGCGATGTGAGGGTCTACAGACAGAGGGATGTCCTATGCTGTAAAGCCCTCTGAGGCAAACTGTGTTTTGTGATAATGGGCTTTATAAATAAAATTGAATTGAATTGAATTGATTACAATCAAGCCAGGGAAGCATGAATGCACGATCTTATGTCATCTCCTGGTAAAGCAAATGTAAACAAAGCGGAGACTGAAGAGTTGCAACTATAAGCTATATGTTAACAATGCTTTACAAAGACAAAAACAAAAGCTAAACGAATCTGACAAAGAAAATATGTTGTATTCTTAGTTTCTATTCTTCGGCGAGAACTGGAGGTGCGATTTTAACTGTCAAACTTAATATGCCAATGTAATAATGCCAATGTTAGCAACTGCTGCTTGACAACACCATCAGCTGGTGTAATCTTATGTGTCACCCAGATTTAAATCCTAAATATCAAAAATATTTGAAATTATCAGGTGGCCACAATGAGTCTGCGAACAGTTCTGAGGGTGAAATACTGGATCCATAAACCTCACATTACCATATAATTTGGGCCTAACGTCTTTACCAACCAAGGTCAAAGACCTGATCTCTCCTCTTGAGAGGGTTAAATCAGGGATACATTGCCCTAAAACTCTTTTTAGTCTGAGGCCAGCTTTAAAGAAACACTCCACTTAAAACCAAAAATGTCAACTCCATGGTGGTGATAGATGAAAAGCATTATCAGTCATTTTAGTTCATCCTCTGGGGACCACGACTGTAACAATCCATCCAATTGTTGCCAGACCAGCCGAAACTACTATCCACAGAGCTTTGCCCCTAGCATGTCTAAAAACTAGACTACTGCAGTCAGTACGAGCAAAGTCTAGGGCTGCAACTAACGATTTATTTTATTGAAAATTTATCTATTGATAATTTTCTCATGTAACTGATTAGTTCTTTGGTCTATAATCGTTGCAGCTCTGGTGAAGTCAACACAATAACAGGCTTCTTTGAGCATTTGGATCTGCTATTCTAAAACACAAGTCAGTGCATGTTTACAGAATGTTGCCGAAAGCTGGTTGTGTGTCATCTTCTTCCTGTGGCTGCCATGATGATTTCTAAAATTAATTAAGTTTTCAAAGCTGGGATGTTGAAATTATTTATCCGCTTTACGGGGCAGGACCATGAAATATTACATGAAGGGGAGGGAACGCAAAGTATTAGATTATAATACGGCAGTTTTTTTCAAGGCCTTTTTTGCAGTCTCCTCCCACAGGGGTCAAGCTGGACTCGTGCGGGGCTGAGGGCTGAAAAAATAGCTTTGTCTCTTTCACTATATGGACGAACAAAAGACAGAACCCTGTTTGTTCCTCGTGTGCTTAGAGGAGGGGGGTGTGTGATGGAGAAGTGGGAGGGGTCCATGTCTAATTATGCTTGTGCGTCTGTGTGAAGGGGGGGCAGTGCCTCTCTTGAATATTCCATATGATGAACGAGCGTCTGTCCTTTTCAGAGAAAACAGAAGCCTTGAATTGACAGACAACAACAGAGGAACATATTCCCCACCTGTTCGCCCTAAATGGGACAACAATCTTTGTAGCGCTCACTTTCACTATTTAATCAAAATAAAATATTAAGTATATTACGCAAAACATAGATTTATATGATATTTGATTTTATGTTTAAGCCAGAACATGTAAGAATTAACAATCTTGTGGAAGTGTGAGCTTTTGTGTTTTCATGCACGTGTGATGAGTCCTGAGAGGGCGGAAAGGAGAGAGATGCAAAAGGACACACACTGCAGAGACAGCGCAGGGTAATTAGTGAGCCAGCATCACGTTTTCTCCTCAGAATAACTGGGCTAATTGTTCTGGTTCATTACAGCATGTTAATAGGATTGATCCTCAACTTGTGGAATGTTTGTGTTAGCTCCCAATCTACATAAATCTCACTCTCTAAATTACTACTTTGGTGCCATTGAACTTTACATGTAAAAACACTTGCACACGTACCGTTTGCATGTAAACAGGCTGAGAATCTCAAAAAACAAAACTAGATTTCATTGACAAACTATAATAAGGATCAAAAGGAAAAGGGCGGCTAAAACATGTTGTTTACTACTGCAAATGTTAAGCGTATTGATTCAAAATGCTTGAGGATAAAGACTGAAAAATATTTCCCATAATCTTCCAAATCCATCTTCCCAATCCACAAACACTGGCCGCATTGTGTCCAACTCAGCACTGAAAACAGTATCAAAATACTTCACGAAAGATGATGTAACAAATACTATGGTAAAGCAATTTCAATTCATTCTAAAAAAGAGGCTACCAGAAAAAGAAACTCTGCAAACTGAGCATTAGGGCTGCATCTTCACCAGGAACAATGACCTTATTTTCTAAAAGTAAAAGCTTTTTGTGGAGTAATTATGACCTTTCAAGCCGTTGTAAAAGCCCAGTGGGTTGGATAGTAGAAATGCGTGTTACAGAGGGTCCCTGCAGCCATGGAAATCCTGGGACAGTCAGAATTCCACAATCTCATTTTCCAGGTCTGGGAAATTAATAAAATCCAAAATCCAAACAGTCAGTTTTTCCCCTTCATGTACGCAAGATAGTAAGAATTATGTTTGAATAGAGCTTGAAACTGATACCTTTAAATATGAAAAAATAAAGATATAACTGTGTGATTTAACCATTTAAACCTGAGAAAACTGCTGTGTTTTTTCCAAAAATAAGGGAAGAAGGCAATGAGCACCTTAACAAGACATGGCTTAAAAAATTAGCAAGTAGTTAGTAAAATGGTTTTTTTTTAATTCCCTGAAAATAGGCAAAAAACAGAAAAAGAAAAAAAGGAAATTGGAAAATTGCCCTAAGAAAGTGCTAAAAATCAAATAACATAAATACATTTTTCTGTAGCATACAAGTATAAAATAATTATGACTATAGTTTTCTGGACATTTCTTCCTCTTTTTTGATAAAAATATAATAATCTCCCTGCAGCTAATCCAAGTCAACTGCTTTTCGCCTTTTACAATTTTTTTAAAAAACCATTTCCAGGACATTTCTTGCCAAGTTGGCAATTGCACTTTTCCCGTGTGCTCAAAAAAAATCAAACCAATTTTCTCAGGTACCAGAGGTTTAAATGCTTGTTAAAGGTGTCAACTAAACTGATGTCGATCCAGGTTCTAAAGGGGTTAATATGTAGGGTCATGAATTGCAAAGTTTCCATACCTATGCCCCACCTCTTTTAAAAATTAAACTGCATGTTTGGGTCCTTGAAAAGTCATGAAAAGGTTTTGAAATTTTGTCCATGAACCTGTGTGGGAGCCCTGGTTATAACCATGAATCTACAGAGATCACTGAGCATGACGGACACATAACGGTCCACCATATTCTGTACATACAGCACAGATTCGTTAGACTCTGCCACTGAAATGCACAAACAAACACAAACTATCCTCATCAAATTGCTCAATAAATGGCTTCTTCACTTAAAAGACAGAGATGGGACTGTTTGAAAAAAACAAACACAGTATCATGTGTGAAAACTGTGTGGGTGCAGAACCAGCATGACTAACACATGCACAGATGTTCTGCTCATGCAGACGTCAATTTCCCAGAGGGCGATGCTTTGACCCTCAAGCTCTGCATCACAAAATAGCAACACAATTTGATATTTCATCTATCACATCACGGACTGCATTAAAGGAACAAAATGTAAAAGTACTCTATAAAAGGTTTTTTATGAGGTTAAAGATGTCAGATTGTTTTATCCTGATCATGTGAGCTCATAAAAATGTATGTGAAAACAACAAAGCTAACCACAATGAGTAGTTCAACAGTAACTATAAATATAAGCCCATAAAATGGAAGCTCTGAATACAATATTAGCCCTCTGTTGTTTTAACCTACTTTTGATAAGAGCTGCACAAGGGCTTTTATGTTGGATTGTGCTCAGTGTGTTTACACAATTAAGGCTTCCACAACAGTTTTGTTCAGTACCCAACTTACTGTAATTGGGGCAGTGCTGAAACGAATCTTCCTCTTTGGAGGGATGTCATCTTTGTTTTCCTGTGGCAGACCAGGAATCTCTGTCAGATCAGAACCCGGGTCGTAGACAATATCCTCATCGTCTCCGTAGAGGTCATCCTCAGGATCTGTGCAGCTTTCCCCCCAACCCTGGTAACAGGCGTCCCCGTCTGCATTAAAAATCACCCGCTCATTCCCAACGTATTCCTCATCAGGTTCTTCCACCTGGTCCTTTGGAGATTCAGAGGACTTGTCATCTCTTGAACCATCTCCATCCTCCTGGCTTTCCCCAGCTGGTGTAGTCGGGGTCGGTAATGGCTCAGGGGTTGCATCGTCAAAAGCTTTGTCAGTAATCACAGCATCATCCGTAGGTTCTGAAGCTTTGGACACACCTAGATCCTCAATATGTTTTTTTGTTTCTGAAGGTTTATCCTCTTCTTCACATGAACCATTGACCTGGCCTCCGTTGGTGGTGACCCCAGGGAGATGCCGTCTATCTCCACCAGTAGTCTCAGCCTTGTCTGTTTTATCTTGGGCTTCTTCCTCTTGTGGTACTGGTTTCGGCTCCGAAGTCTCTGTCCCAGGACTGGGACTGAGAAGGTCCTCAGAAGACGAGGATGTCGGGAACTTTCCCCCTATCCTGCTCCGATAGTTTCCACGCACTGGAGATTGTCTTGAATCATCCTCACTGACATCACCTCCATGACGTTGGAATCCATCTGGTGAGTAGAGGGCCCGTCTGCTGACTCCTTTGTAGGAGGCACCTTGGTTGTGGTGGTCAGCATTTTCGAAAACAGCACTAAGTTGACTGACAGTTGGCGAGGACGCCTCTGTTCTAGAGCAAAGTGAGTCCAAGGAGTCCGTACTGCCTCGATTAGACCTTGCACCTCGCCAGTCGTCTAGGTGCTCATGGGAACCCCGTTTATCACGTCCGTATGGAAAGACTGGTGACTGGGACTGGTCACGTGACTGTTGCTCAAACAGCTTCCTGGTTTCAGAGAACTTTGCTCCAGCGCCTCCGACCCTGTCAGATGAGGAGGAGTGCTGCAGTCTTATCACTGATCCATCGGCCTTGTTGATGAAGTTGGTGGGCTTGACCAGCTTTTGCGGCGAGGAATCATCACAACCCCTGGCCTTAGCCGTCACTTTTTCTGAGCCCATCTGCATGAACATGTCCTTAATGCGACTGACATGGCTGCCATACTGGCGGCCCCTTGGCTGTTTCACCCGTTCTAGGTCTTTGGGCTTGGATTCTCCATCTATCCGAGGCTGGTCAAAAGCCCTCTTAAGTGCCTGAAACTCAGCCCGGTAGGCATTGCGGTGGGGGGAGGCACTCCGGAGGCTGGTCCTCTCCCCCGAGGCCTCCGTCTTCAGCATGATGATGTCTTTGGATTCAGAGGAGATGTCAGCATCGCCGTAGCCTCTTTAGAATATGGGAGTGAGAAGTCTAGTTTGACCTACCGCAACGCTGCCTTGTCGGATCCACCTGATGTTACAGTTCCTTTAGGCCCATTCACACCTACAGAGATAAAAAGAGACGTTACAAAGATAGAAAAATGATGTAACATTGCATTATAATGTTATTTCAAGAGAGATTACTATTTAAATATAAACACAATGACACTTTTTCACCAAAGATGATGATTAAAAAGCTTAAAAAAGGGTCATTTTCAACCTCCACCCATAACACTATTCAGTAACATGGGAGCCAAACATGCTGGTGTATGATATAAAAGCTCTTAGTACAAGAATACTATTTATGAAAGCCTATTGGACTCTAAAGGCACCCTGATTATGTTGTCTTTTCAGCTCTGCTGGCACTGTTAACCTTCTTAAATCAATATCCGTGTATGAGCTTTTTATGTTTAAACTGCTGCTATGCTGCAGGAAATATTATTGTTTTCCTCTCCTCTTTTCTCTCTCCCACTCCCTCTGTTTTCTATTGCAAGCTGTGACCCTTGTACGCTGCCACATCCCACAGCTCTCTAAACCATCACTGAAATTATGCCGGTTCTTACATGCCAGCTCTTAAACAAAGCATTGCATGGTAGTTGCAACCTTTACTGTAACTGCACAGAGAGAGGATGCTGTTGAATGCAGCAAAAATGTGTTGATACCATCCCTGGACCAAAAATATAAAACATTTCATTAACTGACAGACTGACAGTTTACTCACCATTATAATAACACTGCACTGGAACAGGGGAACAGGCTTGTATGGTAGTTAAATATTCCATACCTAAATCCATTAATATTTAATACTGTTTGAAATGCATTCCACAAAGAGGAAGATAAAATATGACACAAAAAACATCCATATGGGGCACAGAGAATCCATTAATCTCAGTTGTGCTGAATGGTATGGATGCATCATCATCAGCAGCAGCAGCAGCAGTGGCTGAAACCTAAATGTCCTGGCTCAATATTCATTATTCACCATGCCGAACTCTTGATGGTAACACCTATGTGCAATCCTTGTGCAACAAAAAAAATCAACTTGAGCAACATCCTGTGCTGCTCTAGATGATATCGCACGGAGACGAATAAAGTTGGAGGTGAAAGATGAAAGATGGCTTTAACATTGTGTCAGTGAGATCAGACAAACAGGCACATCAGCCACACCGCACACAACATGACAGCTCAGGTTTCCCCATTCTGACACTGCTAAACATTTATTTATGTGCATTTTACCTCCCGTGCAGATGCAACAGCTAACATATTAACGACTGACCTTCCCCTGTGATTATCGAAAAGACTAAGTTAACTGTTAGCCACAGACCACAGCGATGTTGCCTCAATGTTACAAAAACAAAAGAGTCAGACTTACATTCATGGCTCCGGCTTCGTTTGACGCCTGATACAAACAAACTGTGATCCCGGGGCTAAACTCGTGGAAAAATATGGATGCCGTTGTTGCAAAACCTTTCGAAAAGCACATTTCTATCCCACGCTCGTAAATTGTCCGGGACGGAATCGCCACTACAGAAACGTTTGGACACACTGGAGCCGCTACAACGCCATTGCAGGCAGTGGGTGATGCTGCCAGTCGCGCTGTGGGGGTGTCGGTGCAATTTGGCAGCTCATCTCACTGAGAGCTGCACTCTGGCAGCATTTGCAAGGGCTGGTCCGATATACGTCTGCAGTATGGCAAAGTAAACACACTTAGCTGTAATGGTAGCCGGCGATTTGCAGATGTAAAGCCTCATGTGACAGGTGCTAAAACCTGAACTGCGGCAATGGTTTGGTCCGATAATCTGCTGCGCGGAGGGGGTTTCAGTGAGCTGCAGTCTGGCATAAATACCAGCACACAGCAACTGTAACTTTACTCGCTGCTTATTGTTCATCAATGGGCTTTGGGTGGGGTAGATGGGGTCAAGGACCACTCAAGATACGCGACGGGTGTTCAAATTAGGGTGTCTCAAAATAAAGACCACCAGAGGGCCTAGAGGAGTTTTTAAAGAAGGTAGAGCCAGAAAAAATGAGGTAAAGTTTGATTTTGGTGTTAATGTACTGAAAGTCATAGTGTGCTGCGAAACAAAAAATACTGAATAAATCATTTATTCCAGTGATACTCAATTTAATACGCGGGCCAATTTAATGCCGGGTGCCGGGTGGTCCCTCAACTATTATCTAATTCACAATAAAAAATGAGGTGATTCACATTGGGAATTGTTTTTGTACTTTTGGAACATTTAAGGTGCCAGAGTGCATAAAACAGCATCAAAAATAGAACTTGTTTATCAAATATATACCAGTGGAGGATCCCCCACAACCCCTAACAGAGGTTCAAGTTAAGCCCCTTATGCCCTAAAATCCTAGAAACATCCTAAAATCCTAGAGTGTTCCAAAAGTCCAAGAAACATCCTAATGTACTAAAAACATCCTGAAGTCCTAGATATGTCCTAAAATCCATGAAGCAATCTAAAATCCATGAAATGTCCTAAAATCTTATAAAAGTCTAATATCCTAGACATGTACTATAATCCTAGAAATGTCCTTAAATCCTAGAAAAGTCCTTCAACATGTATGGGGTTGCTAGACCCCTGACCTACTGTCATTCTGCAAAAGTGGCCCCCAAGCAAAGCAAGCTGAGTATCCCTGATTTACTCTTTCCTCAATTTTACCAGTCAAGCATGGATGTAGTAATAAAGGGCATTTTTTTACAAACTTGACTTGGTCACAAGTCACTTGCTGTCCATTGAGAATGGACCCGCAACCCAGCAGTTGGGAACCAGTGAACTAAACTATGTTGTGTCTTTAAAGGGTGAGAGGTGCCTTAGAGAGCTTCAACATTTTTTTATACAAAGTTCAGTATTTCATCCAGATTATTCAGCCAAATTTAATTAAGTTATGACATTACATACTGAACATAAAAAATTGCAAACAAACCAATCTTTTCATGCCAGCCCTTGGTCCTCCCCAATGTCGAAACAAAACCTATACACCCTTGGGCCTATATAAACGTGCCACTGAGGGCCACAGTTAGGAGGGTGAAAAATGTCTTAAGCAGACTTAATTTAGCCACATGTAAGAAATAACAACATCTGATTATCAAAGTTAGCTGCTCAATGCAGCAAACACTATCTCAAACACTCACATGCTCAGTGCATATGGTTTCTAATGTTTACAGTCTCTTTCCTAATTAATCTGTTTGCCTTAATATTTAACAGTCTTATAATAAAGAAGATTAGAGTGCATTAATTCTAGCTGGCTGGGTCACACAGGCCTAAAGCACAGGACTAACTTTATGTGAAAAATCACTACAAAAGAAAGCTTGGTCAATATCCAAATGTATGATTGTCTTATCAAACAGCCCTGAGTCATACAATTGATTTGTATGTTCTATAATCCATGGTATTGTTGCTAACGTGCATATTTCATAATCACACAATACAAGTTATCTTATAAATTGAATCTTAATTAAATCATAATTGATTCAAGAGGTAATGCGATTAACAGCTTAAAGCATGCATATATTTGAATTTGATATTTATGACTTTGTATCCTTCTCAAATCTCATATGGTAAATGTCTTTTATATATGTACACAGTCACAACCTGTCAAATGTGTGACTAATATTATAATAATAATGTAAATCGCATATTTTGGCAAGGTAAATAGTTACGTAAATTGTATGCAACCATTTCAGGACTGAGTCAAAGCAGCACATTTGTTCTTTTTCATACAGTAGCCACTGTTGTTCCATTTTTACTCAATACCCTTCACATTTTTCAATACAAGCATCTCTAAAGGAATGTTTGCAATAAGGCAACTGTGACATGAGTTACAGTTTGTCCCCATTTGGCAACAACTTTCACTTCAAGGAGACGGGGTATGTTGCATCTTGTCCCGCAGCTCAAAACAAGAAAATTCAGGACAATATCAGTGTAAATTGAAACTTACAGCAGCCTATATGGAAACAGAATTAGACTAAAATCAATCCAAATCAGTGCACATTTATTTCATAAGATATCTCACACATTTGGGCACTATCTTAACCTCTTGCCAAGTGCTGTGTTTTCCGTGTTTTCATGCATCTCAGCGAATGCATTCACCTATAGTGTTTGTTGATACATTCAGTCCAAACGCCAGCTATGTGAAGATGTTGCTAAGCAACTCTAAAAATAATCTTAAGGGAATGAAAGGGAGGGTGAGAGAACAGAACAGCCTTGCAACTGCAGAGCACAGAGCATGGATAGCATCATGCTTATCACCACAGAGAGGAAGCCACGAATCCGGTTTCAAATATGCCTTTATCAAACAAGAGCCATGCAGTGACCACAGTCAGTGTTAGCCAGAATTAGGATCCTTTTTTTTGCAGGATCAAAGTGCTCTCTTAGTGGTAGCTGATATCAAGGGAGCACGAGGGGTGAATTCAGGATCCCACAGCCCTTTAGCGGTTGTGACTTGGAGCCAAGGGGCTAAAACATGACCATCTGTCTGCTAGGACGGTCTCTGCAGGGGGTCTGGACAGACTGGAGCAGACTTCTTAAACATGTCTCTGCCCTCTAACAGCTGGGCTTAGGAGGTCATGCTCTGGTGAGGTGATGGCGTGTGTTTGTGCATGTGAGTTAGAGGATGTGTATACATTTCCTGATCTGCATTTAATCAAAAAATCATCAAGTTGATAGATCAAAATGAAATCAAATAAGTCACTTGGTCAGTGTACTTTTTGGTCGAACAGAAAAACAAATGAAAAAAAACCAAACAATAAATAGTTTCTTAAATCCAAAAATGCAAAAAATTAATAACAAGTCATGTTTATTTTTTTTAGGGTCAGAAAATGAAAATATGGAATAGAAATACCACTTAAGTAGAGATTACATTGTTAAGGCAAGGGCACCAAAATCAAATAAGTTTAGCGAGAGAAGCAGTATAAAACAAGACATTTGAGGATGTCATCTCGGGCTTTAGAAACGAATATGAATAGTAATAAAAAAAGACAGGTGAAAAATGTGCAGAAATTTCTGCAGATGATAGACCTTGATTAAAAAGTTTGAAATGATGTCAGAATATACTTCGAAAGCTATTACAGTGCTAGTTATAATAATAAGTTTAATTTTCAGCCTTTTCTTCTCCTGCTAACTACCCTAATTTTATTTTGGTACCCATGCAATTATACATTTATCCTTTTTTTTTCAACTTACGGTTTCAGCAAATGTAAAAATGATTGTTTTGTCTTTGTTTTCTTGGGGATTTTTTATTTGTTTTTTTGATGGGAGGAAAAGAAAATTAAAAAAAAAACAACAACTAAAAAACTAAAATAAATGAATGAATGAATGACTGAATGAATGAATGAATGAATAAATAAATAAAACAATTATTAAGATTTTTTGAATTTTTAAATGACAATTAAATAATTATTTGTTTTTGTTGTTTTCATGTCTGTTTCTGAAAGGAAAGACCAAAAAGTACACGGACTCCCCCCACTCATAGAGCAGAGAAATTTAGCAACCCTCTTTCAAATAGAAAAGAGAAACTATACTTTAAGAGAGTTACACAGTGATAATAAAAAGACATATGTCATAGATAATAACAAGGAGACAGCTCAACACAGAAGCAGTCCTGCAGCAGCCACTCCTTGACTTTAATATAGGCTGCCAAAATCTAAATCCCCGTCTAACCAACATCCCACAGAAACATTAACTGAAGGCGTGTCGCTTCTTTTCTCATTCACTTTTCGGTTATTGCCCCTTTTTTTTCTTTTACGAGACAACCATCTTTTTCCATCCAGATGTGGAGCCAATGAGGAGTCGTGCTGTTTCCAGTGAAGGAAGGAGGCGGAGGAAGGAATGCTGCAGGATGCTTATTATTATGGCTGTCAAACCCAGTGGCGATTAGATCAAAAAACAGAAGTTTACATGTAAGATTTACGAAGATGATGGGCACCATGTCCGCTAAAACTGTCGCGGTATGGCTCGGTACGGGTACGTATCGATTAAACTCGGAAATATCCGTAAATTTTTATCCGTTTGCCTTTGATGCGGTATCCATGCTAGTTAGCTGGCTAGTTAGCATGCTGCTGTTTAGCTACTGTGCTCATTTTTTCCAAGAGGCTGAGGAGGAGACATGGAAAATGGCTAACAATAGACAGCTATACCGTTATATGGTATACACACTCAACGTAAAAAATGGATTTATACAGTGCCTTGCGTGTCCAACGAGGAGTATAATACCGTTGTACGTTGTCTTGCTAGTTATATTTCTTGTCATTCATTCAGCCTTAATTGAAATAGCCCAATTCCCCTGACGCAGGCCTGTGTTTATATTTAGACCAGATGTGTTATGAATGCCTAATTAAATAGCTATTGCACTTAATTACATTATAGTGTATTGCCATATATATGCACTATATATATTTATATATATATATATACACACACACATAATGCAAAGAAAGGGATGAACACCTAACATGTAACCGTACTACTGTAACAAAAGGTTGAGCTCTAACAATCAATGTTAAGCTTTGGACATGTCTTCAATGCAACCTGGTTTTTACTGTAAATCTCATATTGTCTGTCAAGAGATATTGTCAAGAGAGTTCAAGACATGCCAAGTGCAGAGAGAGGTCACACTAAGTACTTGCACCTTTATCCTTTTTATTTTTTCTCTCTGAAATATTTGCATTTTTTTATAGGTGTACACATATTTCCTGTAAAGAGACTACTGAGAAATATCAATATATGATCATTGTAACGTTGCTAAAATAACAAAGTTAAAGGTATATATGATGATATTACAACTGTTGTGTTTTGTTACAGCTGCATATCCCTGTAGTGAATGTTTGCTTATACTCTGTTGCCAGTTTAGTAGGTACACAAAAATTTAAAACTAATGCAGTAAGACAGGAGTGCAGATACAAATAGTGCAATATACCAGGACTAAAAACACAAGAGAAAAGCCTTATATATAGCAGATATAAAAAACAGATAACAGTAATGTGCGAAATATAACACAAGCTGACAGTAAAGTGCAAATATGGCGCAATCTAATATGTAAAATATATTCAACGATGAAAACATAATAGAAAAATGACAAAAACATGAATTTGTTTGCAACTAAATTTCATTAAGTTAAATTTGGGGCGTGAATCTCAGTACAAACACAGTTAAATCTACATGCACAACTGTTGTATTCGATTGCCTCAGTTTAAGCAAAGTATACCTAATAAACTGGCAACAAACCAAATGTATAGTTCAGAGCACCCTTTAAAGACACACTTGTTATATTCATGTTTTTTACCAATGCAGTAGTTTACATTATGCATGCCTATGATGCCAAACACACCTCTTTACATGAGAGAAATGTCCATGTGGAGCGATCCGTGGGCTTGAAGCAGAGAACAGCCCTGTACAGAGATGGTGAGTGGGTGTGTGCAGTGGTGCACTTCATGTGTTGACCCGCTGTCCCCTCCCCCCTGTCATAACACAGTGACACGCTCAACTGGCTCCCCATTAATACTGGCATGATTGTTTTCAGTTGTCTGCTGTCCCACAGACTTGGCGCATATACTACAGCAGTTTTCTGAATTTCAATTTTGTCTAAACCCTTCCCTTGCTAGAAGTAGAATTTATCCTAAATCATTAACTATTACTCAACGGTCTTTACCTCCTGTTTTACATCCTGTTACTGCTGCTCAAAGTCAACCCAATCGTTTAAGACAAAATCAGTGATTTACTTACCCTGATAGAGTGCTAGAAGATTAAGCTGGCTGCTTCATGTCAACTCTTGTCCTTCGCCACAGCCCTCTGCCTGTTGTGACACCGACTACTTTCACTTCCAGGTCTGTATTTAGAACAACGAAGCTCAAACTCATCACAGGCAGAAAACCAAAGCTGCAGTACAAACAGAAGTGATCCTTGTTGTCTGTGCTTCCCCGCTAAACACCAAAGAAGCACATGCATTCCTCCTGACCCGGCCGACGTACATGTACAAAGCTGATTCAACAGAACTAAAGGACATCCCTCCCTTGCCTCGGCTAGCTGGAGGCCTCAGTTAGCTAGAACCATTCCAGGGACAAGGGTGGTTTATTCTCTCTTCGGCATTTTAAACTGAAGCATTACTTCTGAAACTTCAGCCAGTCCAAGGTCAGCTCAGAAAAGCAGAAAATCTGGTTAGGCATTTCCACCTCCCCCAAAGCCTATCAGTGATTTACTAACAGTTTGTCAGTTTATTGTGATGATGTGCAATGTATAGAGCATACCTGAATGCTAATGTGAATTTGGGCCAAATTATCAAAGTTTAGCTTTGTCTTTGTTTCAGAATGAACATGTATGGACTATACATTTGTCTTGCAGCAAAGCTGACAGGTTATTCCTTAGTGGACAGTCTGGTATTAACCCATAATTGGTGATGTATTATGTACACAGGGCTTAACAGTAACTGTTGTCAGGTTGCCATTGGCAACCAATTCTTGGTCTTTGGCTGCCATCAGTGGCAACCACTTTCTAGCATATAAAAAAATGGGAACAGCAAACATGCATTGCGAGTGACAAAAGACTGGAGTCAAGTTCTTTGTGCATTCATACTTGGCCAATGAAGCTAATTCTAATTTTAAAATCTACTTGACCACAGTCAATTTTTAACTGCCCCTTTACAAGTTGTTACTAATGGTTATTAAATAACATCAAATATAAGAAAGATCTGGCTTAAAAAAAAGTTACAACCACCTTGCTCACAAATTTGTGTCGAACTGCCCAGTACATGGAAGTTTAGCCCACATTACCTTTACTCTTTACCTGCCACCATGTTTTTGAGAGTGCAAACGGTGCTGCACGTGCTATGCAAGTGGATGGTAGATTTGCTTCTTTCACAAGCCAAAAAAACAATGGTCAGTTGGCATTGACTAATCATTTAGCCAACAGACAAAAAAACTTATAAAAAAAAGCGACACCCTATTGGAGCTGTAACTGACTCAGAATTATGTCAGACAAATTGGATTTGGGTGTTCAATATTCAACGTTTTTGCAAAGTTTAAAATTTTGTAAGGCTTCCGCGGGACGTTCAGTGTGACAACGACATGCACGTCAGATGCTAAATAAGCTAAATGTGCGACAATATTTTTTGCCGACACTAGATATGAAGTAAAGGCAGGGACTGACTCGTATTAGGTTGCTCTGAGATGTAAGTTCGCCTCTCTCTCACTCTGTGCCGCGGCCCGCATGTCAGTAGCAGTTTGTTACAAAGAGTAGCGTGAAAACCAAGAGCACTCACTCCACGCCAAAATCAGGACCAACATCCCTAAAAGTGCACTGCACAGCATGCTAAGAAAACAAAAATCAAACTAAAAAAAACCCAACTGCTCGACTTGAAGCACTCAGTTGACTGAGTGTCTCGAAACTGATGATTCGAATCTCCGACTTTCAAGGGGCAGCCCTGCACCCTACACATCAACTTCACAAGTTAACTGATAACTCTTAAGATTGAAATGCTGTAAAGTATCCAATAGTAAAAACGGCAACCATAATTTCTGTTTCAGCAGCTAAAAGTTCACCTGGTTTCTAGCCTGGCTACCACTTTTAAAAGTAAATGTTGAGCCCTCGTACAGTAAGAGCGCTGCGGTCCATCATCTCGAGAAGGCCTGGCAGAAAGTCAGCCTGCCACGAATAAGCAGATCTGATGCTATTAGCGGAGCCTCAGTGTAGCTTAGTTAGTGATCTTTACTTACACTGGCTGCTCTCTAAATGGAAGTGACTGCCGTCAGAGGTGAGGGTGACACACAGCCCAGATAGGATCCTGTAAGCGAGCCTGGCTAACATAAGGCAGGCAGGGGCATGTGTTAGGCCAAAACGCTTGTAGTTGAATCAAAGCTTTAATGTCAATGGGCCAAAACACATTTCAAATCCCACAGGTCATTTCCTATTCCTCAGACCATTAGGTGAAACCAGGCCATCTGGGCTCGTTTCTGTGTCCTGCCTGTCTCATCTGTGGACGTGCCACAAATGTTTACACCGCATCCAGTCGGCCTCTGAGCAGAACAGAATAGCCGGTGCATGACCTTGACCGGGAGTGTGTGACTGCAGTCCTTTGTTTGGTGAAGAATTGATGAGGCCCAACGGTTCGGGTAATAGAATCCGAGCGTGTGCATTCAGAGTGGGATTTGCAGATCGACTCAAGTCATCTCCGAAGGCGCCACTGGTGCGCCAAAACTGAATGAGGTTTTATTCTCGGCCTCTGAATAACCTAGATCCTAATGTCATGGGTGCAGTAGTAGCAGAGAGAGGAGCTATGGCGTGGATTAGTCTCGCTCAGGTGGTTCCCCTCAATCTGTTCTTGGAAAGAGATGTGGTGGATATAACCTCAGGTTTCTTTAAGCAACACCACATTTAGTGGCCGCTAAATGCTATTGATTGTATCTAGCTGTGACAGAGCCCTTGGGGACATTGGACATATGGCCGGTCTCTGTTTGTGGCCACAGATGTAGCCCAGTTTAACATGCATATGGGGACGTTTTATAACTTTACACTCCCAAGCAGCTCATCGGCACGCTTAGATTGCAGTTAGGCAATTTGGTCTTGTCGATGTGGACTTCTTTAATAATCTGCAGCTTACTGTGTCACCTAATCTTCTATAACCCCTTTGTGCACCCTGGTAATAGATAATGCTTAACAACCAAAGATCACATACTGACTTCCTTTATCATGGGCACGGATTAAAATGTAAATCCTGCTCTATTACTCTGTTAAGCGGAGACTCTACTCAGAAATCAGCTTGCATTCAAGGGGAGGGCTGACAGTACAGTAGTAGACACTCGCTCCATGTTACGATGCTGTAGAATATGTTGGTTTGATGCTAATCAGAAGATGAAGCAGGAGATAAACAAATGTGAAAATTGGTGACATTTTCCTAGCAGGGAAGGCACACACACAGTTTTCCAAAGCCTTCTTGGAGCTGCTTAATGTGTCTGGAGTTATGTGTCTGCAGGCGAGAACAGTGCTCTCTCCCTCCTCCTCTAGCACTTCATAGCACAGATCTCCCTCTCTCTCTCTTGCTCTTTCTACCCCCCCTCCTCCCCCTCTTCCTCCTTGTACACTCAGTCTCCCATGGTGATTAAAAATTGAGTGCCCACCCACTGTGGGGAGCAAAAAGTGAGAAGGGAAGAAATTCTCAGAGGTTAAAAGAAGTGAGCAAGAGAAGGGGAAATAGTAAAAGATGCAAAGAGAGGGCTTTGCAAATCACCTCCAGTCGTACGTTGTGTAAACTTTTTGTTGAGGGGCTGTCATTTTCCTAGTGATGCACTTCACAAATAAAGACCAAATGTTTGTGTTTGAAATCGAGTGGGGCTAAACAGAGAGAATAATGGAGGCAGAGTGGGAGGAGGGCATGAAAACAGCTCTGTGCAGTCTGAATGACTCTCATTACTGCTGCTTTTACTCACAGCACCTCGGCTCCTTGGCCCTGAAATTCATTGTTTTGGTTTAGCAGCTTGCTCTTATTTATTTACATAATCATAGTCTCTCCTTCAGCTAAGAATTTGAGTTTACGCCTTCGCGCTTGGCTGTTTCCACACGTCATTCTCATGTAAAGCAAATGCATTTTACCTTTAAGAGAATGAAGAAGAGGAGGCAAGAAAAGCAGACAAATCTATCATTGCCAGCTGTATTGATTCTTAAAGCCCGAAGTAGATTCGCAGTTGCTAGTAACTGAAACGTTTGCTTTATTTGTTTTCGCCTCGATTAACGCCTTCTCTTCTTTTCTAATTAGTGCTGCTGGCAGATCATTAATGATGAACAAAACACACAGTGAAAAAAGCAAATCTTCTGCTCTCAGTTGCTAATTTTGTTTTGTTTTGAAATCTGTGTTTCAGTGGTCACCATCTTGTCGAGATCGCACGCAGACCGTAACGTCTATCCATCTGCAGGAGTGCTGTTCGTCCATGTTCTGGAGAGAGAGTATTTCAAAGGAGAGTTTCCTCCATACCCCAAATCAGGTATAAGGGACTGTTCTTTATTTATCAGATGAGGGGGGTGGCTGGGGTGTGGCTTTTTTTTGTAATATTGACTCCCTCTGAAGCTTACAGAAGTATTTTTCTGTGAGCCTCCCTGAGTGACTCCCTACACTATGAATAAAGTTAAAAAAACAAAAACAAAAACTAAACATAAGTCCATTCCCAGTGCTTATAAAATTATCTGGCATGACTCCCCCATTTGACCCCCCCCCCAAAAAAAATAACAAACAGACCCGAACACTGTCATATTAACACTTTCTGCAATTATTAATAGCATTGAAATGTTTGATTATCTAAATGATTCGAACGTTTGTACAGTTAGCTGTTGGTGCAGACAATGTATAAATGCAGCAGTGCATTGTTGCTTCATTACATATTACTAGAAGAAAATGCTTAGCTGCAGCTGGCAGCTCATCCACAATTCAGCTAATGGGTCTAAATGTACATTACTGAATTGGTTCTGACCCGTAACGGATCATTGGGTCGCCCCTCATTAAACAGCTCTGCCTACAGGCGACGCCAGCAATGACCCGATCACTTTCAACACCAACTTGATGGGCTACCCCGACAGGCCCGGCTGGCTGCGCTACATCCAGAGGACCCAGCACAGCGACGGAGTGCTCTATGGCTCCCCCACTGCAGAGCATGTTGGCAAGCCCTCCGTCATTGAGGTGGGTGGTTGGACCACTTTCAAAGTGAAGATGAAGGCATTCTGCTTGTGTTTAATATGTTGAGAAAGGAAAAGCGTTGAACTTGAAAGCATTGAATAAAAAGAATAATTTTCGTTCATTTAAATGTAAGGGAGTAGCACACATTTGAAGTCTTAACTGAGGCTTGCATAAAGGTAATGGAGTAGTAACACATTTGAATTGATTTTACAGAGCATCGCTGATTTGTATGCATTTAGTGGTAGCATAGCAAAATGTTACGCTTTGTGCTTCAGACTGAAATTCCATTATGTTTTTTTATGCTTTCTTTGTCCTCCCCATAAGCTACTGTAGAAATTCTTTTCCCAAAAGGCTTAGCGTTCCCAGCGGCGCACATGTGCCTCTATACGGCGTCTCAGTCGGGTACAGAGCCTGCATACTGCAGTGTGTATCTAGCTCAGCCTTGTCCAGAGGACTGCTGCCATATAAGCTGCACTGATCTGGGCTTAAACTTTCACCCCTGTGTGTTGCAGATTACTGCCTATAACAGACGCACTTTCGAGACAGCACGGCACAACTTGGTCATAAACATCATGGCTACAGAAGGTAAGAGGTGCCAGTATGAGAGCTTAGGGCAAACACAGATCAGACTGCAACTTCCATGATTAAATCCTGAGGATTCATTCAGTACTTGAAGTGTTGTGGACTTCCTTGTGGCAAACATTTCTGTAAACACACAGTCCTGTGTTGGTGCAGTATGTTTCAGTGATAAATTATCACATCTATAGGAAGCATTCGTGCCTTTTAATCAGTGTGACTGCACCTCACATCTGCCCATCTGCATGTTTGCACACTGGCTTGTTGACCAGTCGCGGTACATGCAGCGCAATATGAACTGAATTGGTTGAACGCTCAGCAGATGTTCGTGGCGCTAACGTGACATCACTCTCCCTTTTGTGTGATGTCATCTGCCATCTGCCCCAGAAGGAAGCCAAGTCATAACAGAGCGGAACAGACACACCAGCGTCTGCTGGACAGACTGCTGAAATCAGTGTCATCTATGCAGCAAGAATGAAGTATTAATGATATCTTAGTCAGCAGAACACAACTGTAGCTGCACTCCTGTCTTCTTTACCTCTCAGCTTACTAGTGTTGCCAAAATTATTTATGTATAGAAACATTGATTCAGAATATTAAATGGTTTCAGTACTAATTTGATTGCAGTATCGATACACCAGTATCAGCTGCACTTGCTCTTATTTTTAATATTTACTTAAGTCATTCTGCTGTTCTCAGCCACTAGTTAGGATAAGTAGTCATTGTCATATTATTATTGTATCTTTTTTAATACAAATTTTAACTTTTATGCCCTTAATGTTAATTTGTAGCTGTTGTTTGAGTTGAATTGGCAGTTCAATACAAATATTCAACTAATCGATTCAACTTTTCCATATGGAGTTTGAACGGGGTTTGGCGAGACGTTCAGGGTGACAGTTATGTTCATGTAATACAGTTAACAAGCCAGGCTAGCCCTCCGAGCTAATGTGTGCCAACTAAAGCTTTTTTTTTGACACTAGATATCAAACAATAGCTTGTGACTGTATCAGATTAAGTTGTTATAAGCTGTAAATTTACCACTTTCAAACAGAGGGCAGAAAAAAGCGCTATCGCTGGACCTGACTTTGCAAAGTCTTCCTCCAAACAACTGCCTCTATCTCTCTTAGACTCACTCTGAGTCAGGGTCCGCAGCTGCCTGTACCAGAGAGCAGCGTGAAAGCATGAAGTGCTCACTCTGCTGCTAAATCTGGAGAATGAAAAATCCCCAGAAGTACACTGCACACGGACTGAAAAATCAAAACAAACAAAATGACGCCTTGACTTGAAAGAATCTCAGTGGATCCGACTAATGATTCAAATCTTCAACTTTCCCATGGTCATGGAAAACCTGGAAAAGTCATAGAATTTCATAGATGCATTTTCCAGGCCCGGAAAAGTCAAAGAATTAATCAAAATCATCAAAATGTTTTGGAAAAGTCATGGAATTTTGTAACGTGTACATTGTTTTTTTCCTCTGTGGTGTTGTAACAAAACAAAGCTTTAATAAGCATCGATGTGACATTTTGCTTACCAAATTACTTTTGATTCTCCATATTCTCCCTGCATTACATCTCTTCCTTCATGTATGACAGCTAGCTAAAACTAGTTTTTCTGATATAAAGAATATTGGGTAAGTTGGACAAGTTCAAAAAAACATTTTTTTTTTTGTGGTCCTTGAAAGTCACATTAAAGTTTTGAAATATTGTCCCTGAAAATTTGGGAACCCTGTTCTTAGTATCTCTTCTTCATCTGTGTGCACAGAGTTCCCCCTGCCCTACCAGGCAGAATTTTACATCAAAAACATGAATGTGGAGGAGATGCTGGCCAGCGAGGTGCTGGGGGATTTCCTAGGAGCGGTGAAGAACGTATGGCAGCCGGAGCGCCTCAACGCCATCAACATCACCTCTGCACTGGACCGTGGCGGCCGGGTGCCCCTGCCCATCAACAACCTTAAAGAAGGGTGAGGATGTTGAAGGTTTTGCTGGACTTGTAATGCAACATATGTAAATACAGAGTGAATTTTATACTGAAGGAAAGGTGATCCACTCACAGCTAAATTTTTTTTTTTTTTAAGGCTTACTTTATCTCTTTTCATCAATTTTGTATTCTAAAAACCAAATTAAGTGCGGTATTGGTGTTATGATTTAGGTATAATTCCTCTGGATAACATATACACAAAGCATGAGGTTTAACAGTCTTAAACATTCTTTCCAATTGAACAAATTGCTTATATTTTCAGCCCACTCACATCATGCTGACATTTTATTTAAGTGGGGCCCCGGGGATGCACCGTTCGCTGTGAATTAGATGAGTACACTTGGCCGTCAGCACTGACTGATACTGTCAGCTGGTCTCGTTCAGAGGGGAATAGCCCACATGAACTGCCATAAGTTGTGCATCAAAGATTCATGCTGATGTTTTGGAAGATGAAAGCATGCAGGAGAGAGCTCAGTGGAGGAGAAATCCTCTGACTATTACAAACCTCAACGTAAACATGTAAAATGAGGCTCCATCTTTGCTTCTCTCATGCTTTGCATTTCACTGTGTCTACCCCCTCCCAGAGTGTATGTGATGGTCGGTGCGGATGTTCCCTTCTCGTCGTGCCTGCGGGAGGTGGAAAGCCCACATAACCAGCTGCGCTGCAGTCAGGAGATGGAGCCTGTCATCAGCTGCGACAAGAAGTTCAGAGCTCAGTTTCACATTGATTGGTGTAAGATCTCTCTGGTGAGGATTGTCTTGTACAGATTTCCTTGAGTTAAAAATTGCATCTTTTAAAGGGAACATATTGTTCTCATTTTTAGGTTCAGACTTTGAAAGGCACTTACATAGGGCTGCCCCTTTAAAGTCGGACATTTGAATCATCAGTCAGAGAGCCTCAGTCGACTGAGATTGCTTCATATCGAGCAGCTGTTTTTCTTTGTTTGTTTTTTTGCTAGTTAGCGTGCTGTGCAGTGTTTCTGGGGACGTTTTGATCCCCAGATTTTGCTGCGGAGTGAGTGCTACTGACTTCGTTGCTATTCTTTGGAGCTGTGGACGTGCAGGCAGCAGCACAGATAAACTCAATCTTAAAAGTGGTAAATTTTGATTTTGTTTGATATCTACTGCCACCAAAAAATGTTGCACGTTTAAGATCTGTCGTTAGTGCCATTAGCTTGTCTACTATTATTTACTACAGCCGTACATTTACACAATAGATTGATGCAGAAAAGGCACCAACTGATGCCTAAAATTTCCCCAGAATGCAGGAAATTAAGTGTTTGATGCTTTTCTGGCGGAGGAGCCCCAAACCCCCCTAAATTAAACCTTGGTCCTTGTATGTTTAGATGCTTTGATGTTCTAAAAACGCTTCACTTTCCTCTTGTTTTCTGTGCTGGAACACCTGTATTCACCCTCTGTCTGAAATGATCCATTTCAGCACCTGTCTCTATAAGCCCCCCCTCACAAAAAAAGCCCAGTCTGCTCCGATTGAAGAGCGTTTAATGGTCTCTCATATCGCTGCATTGTGATTTCAGCTGGGGGAATGACAGAAACTAAGTATAAGGGCTTTTTTCCACCAAGAAAAATCACAAATAAAAGTTTCTAAACCCAATTGCACGTTGGCAATCAAGATTACATGTTTCCCTGGTGTAGCATGCAGCTACATGTAGCAGTGTACTTGCAGCCAGTGACTGTAACAGAGACAAATCACCAATAAAAGCCTCTAAACCAAAATCTCCACAACCATAAATTTTAGCAGGAATATGATCCAAAATCTGGGAAAAATTTACAACATCAGCAATCAAGATTACATGTTACCCTGATATTACGATGTAGCTACATGTAGCAATGTACTTGCAGCTGAGGAATGACTAACTAAGTAGAGTGGCACTTTCTAATGTGAAAAATCACCAATAAAAGCTTCCAACGCAAAATCTTTACAACTGGACATGTTCCACCAGGAATATGATCTAAAATCAGAGAGAAATTAACGTCAGCAACCAAGATTTCATGTTTTCCTGACGTTAACATGTAGCAGTACCTCAAGCAGAAATCTGACATCAGTTTGTTTTTAAAGTAGAAAAACATCAGAGGCAACCTGAACCCCGAGGTTTTTATCACAGGGACTACTTTTACATACATTTACATCATTATTTGAAACTTTTCCACATTTAATATGAATATTAATTATATATGACAGAAAATAAGGAAAAGTATAAAAGGTCCCATTTACACTACTCATCCTTGTACTCCATAAACAATGTTTTTGACTAAAAGCTGTCAATGAATAGACACTAAACTTTAAACAATCACAGTTCAGACACAGCTTTTTCATGAATGTTGAATTAACTGCAACTTATTTCTTCAGGTTGACATCAACAAAGTGGTCCCGGTATACATTAGCCGTCCCGACCCGGGCACCGGGATCCTGCCTGAATTTGGGGAATACAACCCCCCCTCTGAGTCTCTGCAGAGCCGGAACTACTTTTCAGACTTCCTGATCACACTGGCTGTTCCCTCCGCTGTGGCACTAGTCCTCTTCTTCATCCTCGGCTACACAATGTGCTGCCGGCGGGAAGGGGTGTAAGTGTGCTTGGTCTTATATTTTTATGCAAACATTGCACCAGACACCCCAACAAACATTTGAGGAAAGAAACTGTTACTTAAGTCTATGAGAACCAAACAGGAGGCAGGACTGAGTGCAGGATATTTAGATAAGAGCAATAATCTGGACTGGAATTGCAGCGTGTCATTACCATCCAGTTGTACGGTCCATTTATATTCAGTTCCCCCATGAATATTTGTCACAGCTTTTTGTTGATTTCGTCATTTTGATGTTTTGAAGCATAGCCATGACATCGATTGCCATTCATCCACTGTGAATCTTTTTCATCATTCTCTGTCATTTACAGGCTGGGAGAGACGTGCCCCCTCGTTCACTCAGTGTTGCACACACACCCCACCCCATCACCATTTCCACCGTCCTTACCCAACAATCCATTCACTTGTGTGTAGATGTCTTTTTTAACTATTAATATTAGAATTTAATTCATCCATTTTGTTTTGTTTCTAGGGAAAAAAGAAACATGCAAACACCAGAGTAAGTGTTTTACCTCTCCTGTGTTTTTATTTATTTTGGGTCTGTTTCTGTCCCCTGCCCCTCTCTCTTTGGTTTGCAGTTTTGTCATCTATGTTGTCATTGACGGCTTTCTCATAACCATTCATGTGCTCATGTGTGTGTTGACATTCAAATCATCCAAATGGGCTGCTCAAAAAAAATCAATTGGCAGATGTAGGTTATTAATGCTGTAGCAGTAACAAGTTGCTTATAATGTACATAAATCTTGAAGAACATATCTTGCATCATAAGTCAGGTGAAGTAAAGAAGTGAGTGCTAGGTAAGGGTGGAGGCTGTGTTACTGTCGTGCATGCATGGACTGAGTGCAGAACTCGCCATAGCTGATACAAATTGATTGCATATTTTAAATGTGTTTCGGATGAGACAAATTAACACCCTGCTACCGTGACAACACAAACTTCAGTACTTGTTAACTTCACTGCCTCTCTCCCTCTTCAGCATCCAGCTGGTTCACCACAGCTCCATCCAGAAGTCCACCAAGGAGCTTCGGAGCATGTCTAAGAACCGGGAGATCTCCTGGCCCCTGTCCACCCTGCCTGTCTTCAACCCTGTCAGCGGCGAGGTCGTGCCGCCCATCCACCCCGACAACTATGAGACCACCAGCATGCCCCTCATGCAGACACAGACGTGAGTCGAAAAGATTATTTGGTTTGGGTGGAGGGGAAATGCATGTGCGGTTAATGCAGCACGTGAATGAACAAACAGACGTTTGCTCATTAGCAGGCACGCAGATGTAAAGCTTATAGGCGCCGATATACAGGGGAAATATAAGTAAAAACAATACCATTATCGTCTAATCTTGTTTTCAATGCCATGGTTAAGCCAGTCAAGCCTTCAGAAAATACGACTTCAGCTTAGGAGGTTCAAGCTGTCCCATGATTTTTCCTAATGGGCTTGAAAGGCAGAAAAATCTGCTAATTTAAGTACAACACATGATACTAAATTCTCTTGTATGTGAATGCGTGTTTACCATTATATCACTAATTTCAGGAATCTGCAAAACCAGATTACAATACCACAGCAACGGCCATCAGGTAAGTATTTCCTTCAACCTTCAAACAATCTACTTCACTCCATCTTATATTCGACTATTTAATAAATAATAATAAATATCAAATAAAGATGCTTGCAAAGGCTTCAGTTACAGGACCAGATGTCAGAGCAACAATTAAATAAAAAATACATATTTTTCCTCTTACCTGTAGTGCTGTTTGTCAGAACCAGCCTGCCAAAGGTCCAGTCTGGCCCTCTGGATGTCTGCGCAAAGTGTGAAATTTATTAATTAAAGAATTTATTAATACTCAAACCCAACCGATTTTATCTCTGAAAAACTAAACAGTAAATAACTCTAAATTTTGAGGACATTGTCATTATCCTTTGATTTATTGGGTTACTGGTAATAAAAACTAAATAGATAATTCCTGACACTGAATTTTCCAATTGAGGACATCTCTGACTATATACAGACACAAAAAACAAGCATTTTATTTGTATAAATTTAGAAATAGTTAAAGTTAAAGTTGCACATTTCCATCTTGAAATGACTTTAAGCTGAAAATAGCAGAGCTTTAAACAAAATAAAAATAAAAATATTTGAGTTCAGGACATCTAAAACTACACACATACTTTAAATCAAGCACTTTACTGTATCAAAGTTTGTTAAAATGTAAAATAGAGAATGGTTTTACTGGTCCAGCCCACTTGACATCAAATTGGGCAAACTAAAATGAGTTTGACACCCCTGGTCCAGATTGTTTGGTGTGAGTATGGGAGATATTGGCTGTATAAATGTCTGCCCTCTCTCCAATATAATGGAACTAGATGGCAGAAATCATGACCCGGTCACTCAACATAATTGGCAGACCTTGTTTTGAGCAGTTTTAAGAACGAACTATTTTCTTTCTACCAAACAACACCCAACAACTGTATCACCGTGCAGAAAGAAACAAGTATCTGCTGCTAGCTCACCTTTTCATGAGGTGTGGAGCAGCTGGACCCAAATGCAGGAGATTGCAGGCAACTGGAACTCAGGTAGATCTTTATTCCAGGTTGCAGCAGGAAAACAACAAAACAGAAGACTGCACGACCAAAACAAGGATCCAACAAAGACTGAACTGTTGTCTGAAGAGGGGATGAAGTGCAAGTAGAGAAAAAGGGCAGAGAAGTTCAAGTGAGAGGAATAAGGTGTTGAGGCAGAAGAACAGGGAGCTGATTGGATGGGAGAAAAATCTGGAGCACAGAAGGCCTTACGAGGCTGATGCAGGGCAGGTGTGTAGATGGGTAAATGAGGGAGAGGCAGCACAGGAACACAGGAGGGGAAGAGCACAGTACAGAGAAACACAATCCTTTTAATAATAATAACCAGCTGAGAAAAAACAAAGACACAAAACAACTTGAATAAGTCTGTTACAGATACTCAGTTCAGACTTTCCAAAAGGTCATCAAGACATTGACTGTGACACAGCTAGCACTTCTGAGCTAGCTAATGTTACAGGTCACCCAAGGAAAATGCCATTTATGTTTTCACCGTGTGCTGTCATGAGCATGAGATGCATGCTACCTTCTGCCCAGTGATACGTTTTGCAGGTACAGAGAGAAAATAGTTCCTACGTAAAACTGCTCACAACAAGGTCTTTGGATTATCTTGAGTAACCAGGTCATGATTTCTGGAAAGAGACATAGCAGCTGAGTTTTTCAAATTTTTTTTTTTGGGGGGGGGGCTGTTAAGCACCACAAGCTGAGTGCCATCTAGATCCATTATATTCAAGAGAAGGCAGACATCTCTACGGCCAATATCGCCAACACTGACTGCAACTTACACCAAAACAATCTATTGATGAACAGCATTAAGGTCAGAGAAAAAGTATGTATTTTTGATTTTGGAGTCAATTGTCCCTTTAAGCTTTAACTAGTTATCATGGTGGGGTTATGGAACCTTTCTAAATATAATAAGAAGACTCTATACAAACAATAAAAAATTCGGAGCAAGTAATTTTGCTGTGCTGCTCACAACCTCAGTCTGACCTTTGACCGTCCTCCTCCTAAGTCACTGTAAAAACACAAGCATCCAGTCTTTTTAGAATTAGACACAGACTATTGAGAGCAAATCATTTTGATCCACAAGAGATCGGGCATGAGAGCTTTTCTTCCTCTGCGATTCTGGTAGTGTGTGAGCGCCCTCCTGTGTACATGGTGTTCAGCTGCATGGCAGTTCTAGCACTAACCCGCTGCTCTCTCTGTTCACTGCTAACAAAGGAGATAATTATGTCATGTCAACATTTCGAAGGTTGGAGGTAGGTGCAGCACGCTGTTTGTGAGTTACTTCACTTCATCTCTGCATCTGCTAAAGAGCTCTAACAGCATATCAAATGTAAATGTGAATACTTGCCAGTAATGGTTTCTGTTTTCATAATCATTTTAGGTAAATGGTATTCCTGAGGAGAGAAAGGTGGCGGAAGCACTGAATTTGTGACCAGTACCAGAGCTGACTTTGAGTTCATATCTACAGTATATCTTTGTTTTTTAAACATTTGTGCCAATCTGCATGTCATAAAAGTGTCTTAACAAAGATTTATCGTCCACATGCACTTACACATTGAAGAGTGAGTGTGAAAGAGATCAAAAGAGCATAGCTGATTATAAAAAAATACATTAGAATAGTTTGAAATGTTTGTAAATGTAAAAACGATGTATTTCTACTTGCTTTGCACAATGGACCTCTAAGAGGAAAAAGGGTTTTACATGGAAATGCTTTAGTTGTCATGTGTTATTAACTATGTGTAATGTGTCACATGATAATAAATTCTTTCAAAATACTTGAAGTAATTGTCTCAGTAATAAACAAGACACTAGTAACCTCTGAATGACATGAAAGGTATATTTTTGTCCAAAAAAGAAGCCCAAAAGCACATTTTATGAAGGTAATATTAACAATGTACAACAGAATAAAGGCATTTATAAATAATATGGATACATTTCACATTTTTTAAGACATCACAATTTTTTTTTTTTTACATGTAACATATTTCAAAGAGGCCCTGCACAGGGGTATAAATAGTTGTTGCTTTTACACGACCAAAAAAGATCTATTAAGGCCTGAAACAATTACCAGATTTATAGCTATTGATCAGTAAGAGACGAAGAAACGGATCAGTAAACTTCACACATCCATGGAAATTGAAACATGTAAATGCCATTCTCATCTGTATATGATGAGCTGGTTATTAGAAATTACAAATTTACTTGGCTCATTCAGTTTGAGAGCACAACCCGCACATCGTCCGATAAATGACACGAGAAGCCTTGAAGAAAGCTGACAGCAAATTGTTCCACTGCAAAGAAGAAATTCATTCTTTGTGGACCCATGTTTTTCTTTTAAGAAGAAGCCACATAAAAGTGTAAAAAAAAAAAAAAAAAACTATCGTAAAAGCATCTTTTACCACCCTATGATAGATGAAATATGCAACTCAATATTCATAAGCAAATGCAGCTCAGATCACACATTTTTTTTATCTGCCAATACCAAAGCTTTTCATTTACCCAATAAAAATGTGCTAAAGGTACAGACAGTATCTGCACTGGTACCATTTTAACATATTTCACTGCAAAGATGAAAAGAAAATGCAGGTCTTACAAAAAAAGTGCTAATCTCTTAATTGTCTGTGAGGATATATAGGCAAAGAGACATCACCCATTTGGAAGATGACAAAATATACAGTATTTTCCTTTAAGTGACAGTAATGTGTCTTCTCAGCTCAGTCAGTGCATTACTTTGTTTTTAAACGTTGATGTGGCCCAGATGCAAACAGAAGGAAAATGGTGATCACAGGCTACATCTGAAGATGTACTGTATGTATAAGTCACTGAGAGAAGCTGTATGTTCAAAGGCATGTAGTCCAAAAAAAATCACTCACTCATTGACCAAAATGTTCAATGGCTTTGACAGCAGAGGGAGGATGTATACTTGCGGCTATTCCTATGGTACAATAATATATTCAAGCCAGAGCATTTCCCACCAGAGCTAATAGGCAAAAATGAAAGGACAGAAGACTAAAATCGCTGCTGAAGCACTGCTGTATAAAATAAAGTCTCTCACTCTATCATACAAATATACAGACTATGAAGTGAATAATAGGACAGATGGGTGTAAAGGCTCAACCTCCGCAAAGCGTCTCTGAGGCAAGTGATCATCTATGAGATGCTGGGATGGGTATAAAATTATCTACTTCCTTCACAAACAGCAGTCATGAGCGCAAAAGTACAAAATAATACAAAGCCAAAAAGAAAAAAAAACCTGTATAAAATATAAGCTTAATTTAAATCATTAAATACTGTACATATCACATAGAATTTCAGAGCTACAGCAGGTGACCACGGTACCTTTCAGCACAAGGCAAACATTTCTAAAGTCACTCACAAAAACATTAGCAAAAATATGTCGAGGGGACATTTTAACGATTGCACTCCAAATTTTGACTTTGACAGTTTTATGATCACCCGCGCCAGTTGTTGGTCCATATTTTGCATATTGAGATATCTATTTTAAAGTCACCAGAAATACTGTACAAAGTCATGTTGATAATAAAATGCAGCACAATTGATTTGTTGTAGATATCTGAATATGTAGATTATGGATCCACCTGAGTGAAAACACGTTCAATTGCTATCGCCATATGGACGGAGTGTGTGCCAAGTGATCATTTCAAGAGTGAGGTTATGATAAGAAGTACTGTATGTTACAAAATAAACCTCTTAGTAGTGGGTTTGGCTAAACAGAAGCAACGCTGCAGAAATTCACACAGCAAGCATTGGGGTTATGAAAGAGAGGACTTACATAAATCTCAAGATTTTAAAATGTCCTCACAGCTCTTCAATGAATCCAGATGATGTAAACGTTGAGCGTTTTGTTCTTTTTTTTCCTCTTTTGCAATTTGCACTTTGCCCTGAAAGGAGCAATGTTTTTTTTTTTTTGAGTATTTTTCTTTTATTCAGTGTGCGACTTTCACAGCAGTCAAAAAGTACAGACTCTGCTCGAAGATGGCCAACAGTTCTCCCATAGGTCCCTGTGTTGTCACGCAACACAACAGAGAGTCGTCTTCAGTGGCCACCAGTAGACTAAAACCCCGGGCCTGCTCCTGTCGTACATTTGCACCTCACCTCAACCCTCAGCAGGGGCTTGGCGAGTCTGTTGTGCCCCCAACCATCAAGAGGTGTCCATCAGCCGCCGTGTGTGCTGCTGCTGGCCAGCAGCAATACAAGCACACTGAAGAGCCCGACGGCGCCCAGTCTCTTCAGCAGGGCCACGCTGTCTTTGGGGATGACCACCTGGGCCAGTTCATTGGTGATGAGGGAAATCTCATGAGCCACACAAACAAAAATGAAAGTGCTCACCATGATGTTAAGTGAAGGGTTTCCTGGAATCAGGACCAAAATTCCCCTGGTGTCTGCAGCCAGCCAGATGTGGTACTGGCAAATGAACAGCTGGGGGAGACAAAGCTTGCTCAGTAGAATGTATTTTATGTGCAATTTCACTAGGTTTCCTTCAGGGAGCAACACAGCATCACACACACAGTCAGTGTTTTCCACAAGTGCATGCGATGTCCAGCTGACTCCAAATAGTAGCCAGCTGTGGGGGGTGTGAGGGGGCATTTCAGGTGTTCATCTTGTTTGTATGCTAGATCTTCAGTGTTTGTGATTTTATCGTGAGCCAAATTGTCTGTAGAGGCATCCTCCTTTCCAAAACAAACCCTGTGATCTAAACCTGTAAAAACACTGCCTAAAGCTTTTTTCGTTAAAAATCAGTGTCTCCCCGAGACGCTCTTCGGTGGACACAGGGAGGGGCGGGGGCGACTGCAAGCCGATTTGCAGCTAATGTTGACTCAGCTTGGTTCTCTGAGAACTTAACATTTGATGAATAAAACCCTTCATCCGATTAAAAGATATAGCTAAAAAAACAACCAAGATCTCACTGATGGTGACGTTGGCTGAAACAGGGGCGGATTTACAGACAATGGCCCCATGGGCACAGATATGAAAAAGACCCCCCCACCTCTTCAACATGAACACTTTGTGGTGGTTTAGGCTCTTTTTGTGTCATTGTTTGGCATCTCTTCGTGGAAACAATGCATCTTTTTGTGGGTTTATGTCCGTTTGTAGTTTTTTAGTGTCTGGTTGAGGTAATTTTGTGTTTGGTCGTTTTGTGTCTCTGGTTGTTTTGTGTTCTCTGCACTTCCTTTGCATCTCTTTGTGGTTATCTTAAATCTCTTCCTGGTCAGTACATGTAAGTAAGGGCCACAGGGCTCCCTTTACACTTTAGCTTGTGCCTGGAGGCCCATTTGGTAATCCTTACAGGCGGCACTCATGAAAACGCCTGAGAAGAATTATCAGTAGATTTTGGAACATTTTTATCGTCATATTTTTTTTACTAGTATTTTATTAGTGTTTGCTTCCACATTTTATTACTCTTGCCTTATCTTACCTGAATTTGATGATACCCCTTGTAAAGCCCTTAAAGAGCAGATTTTTATGAACGACAATATAAATGAACATTTTATTATATCACTGCAACTTTACTGCCAGGCCAGTCTTACCTCTAAGGAGATCTTTCCGAACCATGCAAAGAATGAACTATATACAGAGCGGGCGTAGCCAGGAATGTTCCTGATGAGGATGAAAGCCAAAATCTGTGGACAAAGTAGAGCAAGGAAACACTGTATTATGACATTCTTATCATTTGAAGTAGCAGGCTGAATTCAAGGAGTCGTAAACAGTTAAGTTACAGAGAGACACAATCACTGAGTCACATGTGAGGTGTAAAATGTGCAATCCTGGCCAGCTTCGTGGTAATAAGCTCAACTACGTTCTCAAAGACTTGAGCTACTGCACTACTTCAAACAGATTCCCAGTGGGGACTGGCTCCACATAATAGCAGTGCTATCTTTAGCAACGAAAGAAGGCAACTCCCTTGTTGTTACACTCATATTATCCTGTCATGTGACAAGGATAACGACATCTCAAGGCAGCTGGAAAGGAATTGCAGTTAGGATATGAACTGTGAAACAACAAAAGACGTGGCTGCTGTGAAGCCAAACACACGAAAACAAAAGGAGAAGGAAAAACTTTGAATGGGAACCGCCCAGACATCAACATGATTAGTGATTAGTAGAGTACAGGAAATAATTGTGATAGAAATTCTGACATTTCTCTGAGAGTAAAAGAAAATGAGTTCAAAAGAAAATGGGAAAACGGATTAGGTTTTAAAAATAAAGACATCAGCAATGTATAATTGTATTGACAATAATGTGAGTTTTAGTACAACAGTTTTAAGAAGCAAAATAGTGCTGCATTTCTAGTTGTAATCTGTAACCTCCTCTCTGCAGTCTGTTCTACTCATCTATGTATAACGCTAATAAAGACTAAAGTGATTTAAAAAAGGAGCAAAAACAGAGAAAGGGGCATAAAAATCTTACCTGGACCACAGAGATGTAAGGATGCATCTCGTTGCACTCTGTTTTGGTTTTGCAGCTGCTGGCCCATATTGAGTAAGTCTAGAGTGATGGTGGGAAAGGATACGTTAGATATCATGTTTTAATCCTCATATGTAACAAAGGCAAGGAGGTGGTGGATTTAATTTGATTAAATTAAATTAAAGCAGTTTCTGTAATTCACAAATGCTTTGAGTTGACACCGTTCCCATTCTGTTGACCTTTCTTAATAAAAACAAAAACTTTCTCACAACATACAAACACGGTTCTCACATGTTTACGAGTGAATCTTTTCTTAAACTTTTCCAAGCCACAACTCTTGAAGTAGTTTAAAATAGCCTGGCTGGATACCTCTATGACAACACACAATTTAAAGTAGGCTGCATTTCCATATGTAGATAGGTATGCAAACTTTGTTTCCCTGCAACCACTATTCTGCTGTGCAACAAAACATCAAAAGTTTCAGTGCAGAGCCTTTATCCAGTGTGGCTAGGTTGTGCCTCTTTCTTGAGCCATATATTTTGTCGTTTGAAAGCCTCAATTATTTAACACCCACTTCCTGAGCATTTGTGGACAAGCAAACTGCTAGCTCTTGTGTTATTTGCACATTAGACAACCTGCCACCAACTAGCTCCATACGCCTGTGTGCATCATGTACTACTAGATGTGTCAATGATCATGAAGCACAGTAGTAGATTTTAAATTGGTCATACTTGGAATGATGGACATGTTCCAGGATTTTTACAGACAAATTTTTGACAATGGCTGAAACAATATATGTGAAAACTTTTCCTAAGCATGCAGTCAACCAAACCATGGGAACCGATTGTTGTTGTTAAAGCAGCTTTTAGGTGTGGCATGTCTATACAGTAAGTTTCCACCACCCCTGTGTGACAGCTCTCTCCTAAGCTGCTGCTGTTTCTTTACTAACTGAAATAAGACGTGGAGAGGAAAGGGACCTGAAAGACAGAGTAGATGGCAGAAATCTAAAATAAGTCTAACCCCCAGCAGTTGGAGAAACCCAAATGTGAAGAGTCTTACTATGAAGGAGACGACAGAGAGGAAGAGGAGCAGGTTGGAAATCTTGGCAGAGAAGAGAGCCTCTCCTTTGCCCTCTGACAGCACCTGGCGCTTCTGAAGCACCAGATAGATGAAGGCAAATAACATGCCATGTAACACCACCTGCAAAAGAACCATTACCACATTAAAACAATTCTTTCAAACTTTAGAAAATATGAGCCCACTTGAAAAATCACTGCGGATTACATTTCAAAGAATCTGTTAATGCAAAGACTGACTTTGACATTGGGGTGCAAATGGAGCAAAACGCATTTGACTTACAAATCGGTCCAGCTTCCATCTGAACCACCACTCGTGGATGTTTCCATTCAGCTCAAAGAGCTTGGAGATGGGCCACACAGAGAAGACACGCTCAAAGAAACCCTGCAGTCACAACACCAAAACATGAATATTAAATCAGCAGGGCTGCAAACACATCATGAACCTGGATAAAAACAATGAGTTAATAGAGTAGTAGATCTCAAAATAGGGACTGTCATTGCATTTAGCTACGACACATACACAGTTTTAATGTACATTTATCATTGCTTCACACAGGTTGAAAAACGCAGTTACAACTTAAGAGTAGGGCTGAGCAATATGGAGAAAATCATTTATCATGATATTTAACCACAAAGCTTAATACTGATATTGCAACAATGAACTTACTGAATTATACACTCATATTTCTGATAAATAAATGTCAGTAATGTGGATATAATGACTAAGTGGGTAAAAGCAAGGACAGTCTACTAAGTTTAGAAAATTACATCCCTTTACTGAAATGTTGCTTTTAAAACTGAAAAGCAACGACACTTAAGATATTACCATATCCAGAATCAAAGACAATTAAGTCTCAAATTGCAATCGAGTTATAATATGGATGTACTGTCCAGCACTCCTTGAAGCTATGTTACATTTTCTCTCACACTGTGCTGTGTCAAGACATTTCTGTCAAAATAACAAATCACATGAAATCAACATAAAAACCTGTAATATAATTCCATGTTAATGTAAAGTTTTAAAAACTCAAAACTAAAGTGTGGTTTCAATTGTGACTAGTGAGATTTTTTTATTTTAATTTACCCACCTGTGAATAGGCAAAGAGGCAGATGAACAGCAGGAGGCCCAGAAACTTTGCCAAGACCCCAAAGTGCCACAAACCACTGTCTGTTCAGAAAAAAGAGTCATCAGCCAAAATGTTTTTCAAAATGCAACCCCTGCTTGTGTAGAACTTTTAAGTATTAATTTACAATATTTACTACTTTTTCTAAAGGTATGGCACAAGTGAGTTTTTCTAGACTTGCATCAATTCTGACACCTACTGTTGGCCTTCTTCTGAAGGATCTGAGGCCACATGGCCAGCGTGGCGTAGATAACGACAAACCAGAAAGTGACCAACGGGACAAAGTAATAGAACTGGTATGGTCTGTCCATTACGACGCACAGCACCACGACCAGGAAGTTAAGACGGAAAAGCACCTGGAGTGGAATGACCGTGAAACAGAAACATATACAGGCCAATCAATAATAGCATCACACTGATAATAGTTCAAACCAAATATCTGCAGTTATTTTATCTATAAATATGATAGCGTTTCATACTTAAGTTAAAAAAATATCAGCAAGTGTACTCCAGAATAATGATGCTCTTTCACCTTATATAAAATGTGTTTATTGAGTGAAGAATGATTGCAGGATCCTGGTTAAAGTATAACTGACTGTATCCTCACCTGGCACACTCGATACAGTCCAAAGTCTCCTTTGAGCCAGAAAAAGGAAAAGTGTCCATAGCCAGTTTGGAAAAGGTACGCTGCCACCAGCACCCGCACATGCATGTACACCGGAACGAACTAAAAGACAGAAAAAAATGTAATGTACGCCTTTTTATCAAATATCAATGTGCACGACTTCAAAGCAGGTTTTATTTAAATGGATGTGCATATGAGAGATTTAGGACTCACAGCGCTGGCTCCAGATATGTGATAGATTAGAATGACCAACTGCATCCAGCCCTTCCACTCGTCTGTTTGCTCTCGGTTGAGTAATTTGGTCTGTTAAAACGAAACAAAAAAAGACATTTAGGATTGCAAAATTAAACTTGGTGCATCATCATCAACAGCAAGGTTGAGCTAACATTTGGGTACTTTCACTGCTGTGTTTCCTCGTGACTTAAAAACTCATGGATTTATTTCTGTGTTTTTCACACAATTTAAAGGTTTGTTAAACTAAGAGCTTATAGGGAAATAAGATATTTAAAAATGGCAATCACAACACTAGACAAAAAAATGCAGCAATCAACTAAACCTGGCTCACTTTTCATCCAATCTTCAAACTACATTCACACAAGATGATATCAGTAAATCTGTCTCGTAGACAGGGAAAAATGTCAAATTTGAGAGAAGCATATCTTTTTTTTTTTCAAACCAAGTTGGAACGTACTTGACATGATTTTTATGTTGAAACAAAACAGTGTCATTAAAAGCTGCAAGTATGCTTCGCAAAAATAAAAAATACTGCACTGAGCAGTGACTCCTCACCTCTTTGGTGTTCTCATTGTAGAACACTCCGAGGACGAGTATATAGATGAGAGGGATGAAGAACGTGGAGTGTGTGTACAGCTTCTGCTCTTTCATGAACACATCTGCTCTGTCACAAAGGTAAAAATAACCCATGATGATGCCCATCCTGCAAAGGGCCTGGAACGGCGCCTTTGGTCCCAGGGGGACAGCTGCAGTCGCTGGCTTCTTCTCCTCTAAGCTCTCCACGTCCGGGGGCACGGGTCGGCGGTGACGGTTGTTGCCGAGGATGTGGAGGACAATGAAGACCAAGGCTGAGCCCAGGAAGAAGCATGCTGCGAGTTTCTGGAGGAGGCTTGGGGGCTGCAACGTCTGGCAGCAGGAGCCGTCAATGGGCCTCAGTAGCTTGTTGCACAAAGAGTTCATGAGGACCATGGCTCCCTGACAGGAGGATTAAACATGGTGTGGAACGGATGTGAGTAATAATCTCCACTTAAATACAAGAACTTTTCTGTCACAATAGCTGAACCTGAACCATTGACGAGAACAATATAACTGCTGACAAATAATCTTAAATAGTCAGAAACCCTGCCTACCACATTCCTGGTGCCCTCAGGCATGTGCAAGCCGTCCTCTGACTTGGAGATCGTTTCAAGTGCAGCCTGGCGGGACGCGGCCAACAGCTTGACCCGGGACCTGCCGTTGCGCTTGCTGCTGTTGAGCACGTCTGCCGCCGCTTCATTGTACATCTCCAGCTGTTGGTTGGTGATCATTTTCCTGCTCTCACTCAACACTTCCTCATTTACTGGGTCTAGATGTGTGATGTTGTTTTGAGCAGCATGAACAAGAAATGAGATTTAGTTTAGAGGGTGCATGCACGGATTGGATGATATTCACAAAATTCTGCAATCACGTGTGAAATTGACCATCATGTCGGCTATTTGGTCAAAAATACTACTCGGAAAATTAGGATTTAGTGATGACACTGAAGCACCTAAAATACCCTGAAGCACCCAACCATCTGGACTGTGTGAACACTTTGGAATCAATGCTTTAAACAGTCGAGTCGCTCTAATGGTAATTTCATTAGACATGAAGTCAGCGGTGACATCAGAGACTAATCACAGTGCTGAAGGAAACACAGTAATACTTCACTAACCCTAGTGATATGGAGAATAATAGGTGCTATAGGACTTTACCTTGCAGGACCCAGTAGACCTCTGCGTGGTCTGCCAGCTTCTCCAGGTGCACAGCAATGGCTGTCAGGTTGAGTTTGTACTGCTGAAGCGTCTCGCTGCTGCCACTGTGCAACTTGATGGACCACTGTGGTAAATGAATTAATGGATAACATTAAGATTGATACAACTCAGTCATCACCTTGTTTTTTTTTTTATCCATCATGGAATGTGCGAGCTTTGCCAAGCACTCAATTATACAGCTTACTGTTGCAGCTCCAACAATGATAGCATCTGGTTTTGCTGAACCTTCCTGCAACATGTGAGAGAAGTTGCAGTTAGAAAAGCAAATCGACACCAAAACTGTGTGATGGTGTCAAGTTTTTCTTCAATCAACAAAACTATTAATAACAGAATTGCATGCAGGGTTGCACATGCAAAGACCTGTCAAGCTTGACTAAACATTGTCACTGTTTGCACGGGTGTGCCTGACATTTAGTACGTCTGTCTCTGTGTATGTTATTTATGTGTGTATGTGTAACACCACGCCCTGTATTTCTCCTTGAACTACATCATGAACTTAAACATACCAGCAATCCAAAACAAATAGAACAATTGATTGTTATTATTAAGAAAAATGCTGCAGTTCCGGCTACACCTGTCCCCAGCCCTGAAAGGCCTAACCCACATACAACATCATTGGCAGGGATATTCTCTCCGACATTTGTCTCCCATGTACCCTGTAAAGTGCCTTATCCTGACCCAACACCTTCAGCATTTAAAATAATTTACATAATGTGTAAAGACATTACCAATGTGTATGGGAACTGCCAAAAAAGCTTAAGCTTAAAATGTGTTGTTACGGTGTTTTTAGCGTGCACCTAAATGAAAAAGGTAGCCGCGCCAGAGTGCAACGATTAGTAATACGATAGTAAAAAAACTAGTTTGGAGCCTTGTCATGTATACTCACGTGTGTCCATGATATTAAGCGCTCCCTCATTGAATTATTTGCCTCTGGATACCACAGGAAGTTCTACACACAAAAGGAAGAAGATGTTTCATCAGAGTATATATATTATGTTATTATTGACTAAAAAAATGATGTATATATAAAACACATCCAGGAATGGCTTACCACATTCACATTGGAACTTTTATCTTCAAAGCTAATGTCCTCGTGCTTCAGACATTACATGCAGAGAGAACAGGGAGAAAGTCTGTTATGTGAATAGTATTCCTGTTTCCTTGCTTGACATCAGACCAAAAATAGTTGTGGCTGCTGCATGATTGCCTCGCATTCCAGGACTGCATTTTTCATTGATGATTGTTTTTCTTATGCACACAAATTAGGATTAACTTACAATTTTTTTGTTCCAGTACATGTTTGTCAATTCTTTCTATTCAAAGGTTTCCTGTAAGTGTTTATTATAGAGGCTAAGGCCTCAAGATATCTAATGAAATCACAACCTCATAGACACTTGGAGGAAAAAAGGGTCACTGAATATTATATTTCTCCCTGAGGCCGAAGTGTCTGACGTCAGAGCAGCAAGTGAAATTAAAGGCCACATTCTCAATCAGTCATAATTAAATGTGGAAGTGTATGAGGAAATAAGTGTTTCTTATATGAAGACACAAGCAGACCCACATAAACAATTTGTTGTGAGTGAAATCTTAAGTCTGCTCTTTTAAACATGTCTTTAGTTGGAACCTTGTATATGGCCTCTACTTACAGATAATGATTTTAAAATCAGACAGACTTCCATAACCATTAGATGTCCACTTTTTTTTGTCATCAGATACTTTTAGTTAATAGACTCATAATAGACTCAATAGACACATGAGTGGAGAGTAAATACAGGAATGTCTGTCAATGTTTGCTCTTGTCATTTTTTTGCACGCAGTTGTGCCTCACATCTGTTGGACTGTATGCCATACACCATCACCACGTCTGTGTTTCACCCACGACTCATGCTACCACTGCTGAACAATTTCCAAAGACAAACATTCGGTTGACATGCTGCTTTCTCTCTTAATTACCTTGTTCCCATCATCTCTTCGCCCAGGTTCAATAATTTTGATAAAGGAGTAAAATAACTGTCTGATTCTTGAATCACCGACAAAGACCACTTGCTTTCCAGCAAGGCAGGTTTTGGCTTCACTGTAAGACAGAAATGGCAGTGAGGAATCTGACAATTGTACATCCAACTGCAGATAGCAATCATTCATGTGTTGGGTGGTTAATTACAGTATATCAGTTCTTAAAAGCAGATCTATTTAAACAACGTCGAGCAGTCTGATAGTATCCTCTCAAACATAACATCAACCCTTAAACACACACACACACACACACACACACACACACACCTTTCTTTGTATCAAGCATGCTGTACATATACCTTGCACAGTTAGTGACTTACATGCTTTTGTATTTGTGCATCATGCAGCCATAAGGCTGCCATACGTTCTCCCCCAAGTAACGTCCTCTGGACAGCAGCCATTCACATGAGTCTCCGCCTGAAGGCAAGACACAAAAACCCCTACAGTAAGACAAAAAAAACAACCCACACACACAGCTCTTGCTTTCACTCATAGTTTCTCTGTGCCTATGATTGAAACCCGCTGTCTCAATAGTACCCTGGCTTTTCATTCAGTGCTGTCAAAAGGCTGGTATACAATACAGAGCTCTCCTAGGGGCAATAGTACAAAATGGAGTCATCAGCAATTTAGCTCAACCATTAATCTCTCCAGCTATTCATTTGTGTGCAAAATGAATGGAGCCATCAGCAAATGAATTAATCCATAGAAACAGGCAAACATGAAGGGTCTGCGGGCTGGCGAGATACATGGGCATGTAGTGTCATCGCCAGGAAAAGCAGCTGCTCTCACTGTGTACACAGAGGACTGTGGCTCCTATTTCTTTTCATGACAGACAACTTTATGCAACACGGATGGGAGGCGGTTGTATGTCGTGCTCTTTCTTTATAACCAAACTCTGGGCTTTGAACCAACACTGTCACCTTTAGTCTCTGGGTGTGGGATAAGCGAAATGACATCCAACCTGTTACACCTGAAAATCAGTGTCATCTTTCATGAGCGATTGGTAACTTAAGAAAGACCTGAGACAGAAAGCAGGATACTTAAATACTATCCAAAACCTCTAAAGCCAGAGCTCGTTAGCGTTACACCACATTCCTGACAGGCTTTATTGATAATGTAGCATGTAACGTTGCAAAATAGAAAGTAGTGGCGATTTAAATAGCATTGACTTAGCCTTCATAATACTAAAAATGTCAACTCGTTGTGTCAATAGTTAGCTGCATCAGCCTACACACGGCTTCCCCAGCAGTAACCAAGCGTGTCCTGACAGCAGCAGCATGTAAACACAGCTAAATGCAGTGTTAGCTTCATTCAGCTAAGCTAGCCCGACAAAGCCGACTTAAGTTCCTGCAGCTAAGTTACTGCGGGTGAAAATAGTCTATTTATGCACCCATCTATCTGCATAAATGCTTTCCCCTGTATGTCTCCGCTTTCAAAAGCAACACTGGATAACGGCTTCAAAGTCTTCACAGACACACAAACAGCGAGCTATAGCTAACTAGCTAACATTAGCTGGTGTCAAGTGTTTCACTGGCTCTAACTTTAATAAACGGGAGACCACTTACCTCCATAATACCGCGAAGCTGTGTGGAACACGAGGAGTAAAATGACGACTACCACCGATATCAATTTGGCATTTTTGATGGTAAAATGTTGATTTATTTCGCGTTTGCCCAGGCTATAGGCCAGGACCGCCATCTTTGCTCCTCCATGACAACAAGCACCTGTGCAGTCTAACAGCGGCGCTCCTCCCTGCACACCATCTGCCCGGTCTGCCTCATGCGACACCGCCTCCTTCTCCATCAACGTACCGCTGACAGATGAAGATCAAAATTACTAAGATAAAACTCAGTATCACAATAAAACCACCTATTTTTCCTCACGCAGGTCGCAATCAATGTATCTGAAAACTGAAACTTCGAAGACTTCAAGGAAGTGATAAAAATGAAACTTCAGCCTTGTTGGAAAGAAGACTTCCTCCTCTCTGTGAGCGCCGACTGTGCGGTGAAGTTTTGCCACTTCTAATAGGGTGATGATATTTCAGGTGGGGCTTGTTGAACCTGTTGGTTTAGAGCTGCAAGAGTTCACTCGCATCAACCGTGTTTACCCCCCGGACAAAGGGTAACAAAATCTGGTGCTGTAGAATATTACAGCTGAAGATTTGGGCCATTTTGTTGAGGACAGAAGGACAGTGATTTAGATTAACTTGCTCGAATAAAAAAGAAAATAAAGTCTGCTGACTTTAGAGGAGCTTTTACTTAAAAAAATGGCTATTTAGATTAAAATAATAATAATAAGAAGAAGAAGATAATAATAATAATAATAATAATAATAATAATAATAATAATAATAATGCACATATGTAAAAATGTATTTAATTACATTTACTGGTGTAATACATTTTTACATATGTGCATTATTATTATTATTATTATTATTATTGTTATTATTATTATTATTATTATTATTATGAAAGTTAGATTGGGGATTGTCAAAGTTTCAAAGACAGAGCACATGATTGAGGGCTGCACAGAAAAAAGGCACATACTTTTTCATGACCTTTTTTTTGACATATTATAGGCTACTATAACATTGTTTAATAACTTTTTTATGACATATTTTACTATGACTTTTATAGGACTCTCTTTATTGTGTTTGCGGAATCATTTTTAAACCTCTGAGTTCACCATCTGTGCAACCTTTCACATAAATGTTTACTCTGTGTGTTGGGTGCACTGTAGGGTCTCAGCAGCTGTATTTCCAGGCTTGGTTCTGTAAATGAATGGAAAACTTTTTCATGGTCTACATGCTGTACAATCTGTCATTAAGAAACATTGTGCAGTATCAGCAGAGCATGAGAACAATTCAAACCATCAACTGTAATCTGCCAGTCTGCCTCTCTGCACTCAACCGTCACATTTTTAAAATACTTTTAGCTGTTTAACCTGTATTTCCTCACCTGGGTGGAACAGACAAAGGCATCTTTTATCACACCAATTTCTTTAGATGTACACACACCCATGCAGACAAAGCTGAATGGAAGCTATAATTAAATTTCCACAGTGCATATATTCAGTACGCATATTTAAAAGAATGAGGAAGCCCAAGCAACAGATGTAATAAATCAGCAGGTCTGGACTGAGACAGAAGCGGAGTTAAATGAGCACTCAGATCCTTTATTTAAGTAGAAGAATCATACTGCAGTGTAAAAATCCTACATTTCAATTTTTACTCAATAAAGATAAATGTTTAAAGTGTCAAAAGTAAAAGCACCTATAGTGATTAAGTATGTGTAATATTATTGGTTTATTATTACTGATTCATTTTCCATGTAAGCAGCATTTTGAAGTTGTAGTTGGTCAAGATTGAATAAGTTTGGACTATTTCACACTGCTGGGCCAAGTAATATCACCAACTGGGCAAAGTGGATATCTGCCCTAAACCCCCCGCAGGCCAAAGTTTACTATGTGCCAGTGGTTTGTATGTCAGTTGATTAATTGCAGATTTGTTAAGAAATTTGCACCGCTAAAGTAAAATATCAACTAAGGTGGGTTCAACATTATTATGAATTGAAAATCATTTTAGTATTTATTGTGCCCACATAGTGTATGTCCCTGAATAAAGATGGTTGTTAATGACAGTACGGAAAACCCAATGACACATAGTGCTCCAACTGGTTGGTCTGGTAGGGCTTGGTTGCATCACACTTGATAGACAATCATGTATAAAAAAAAAAAAAAGCAAAATCTTGATATGCAAAGTATAACAAGTAACTATAGCAGTAAGAGAAATGTAGTAAAGAAGAAAGAAAAGTACAATATTGCCATCTGAAATTTAGTGAAGTGGAAGTATTTGGTAGAATGTGAAGTAGTAAAATTTTACTTAAGGATAGTACATGAGTAAATGCACTTTCTGGCTTTCCACCACTGCTGTTTAACCATTTCATGCATGAATTATGATTCCCTAAGTCAAGATTTTTTTATTCTCTTTAGGCATGACATTTTTTTATTTTAAGGTCAATATTTTTTAACATGCATTTTTTCCACATGTCCACTCGGATCGACAATATGCATTAGAGTTTTCAAATTAATAATATACCAATAATAACAATAAAAATATTTGAATATATTATGTGAAATTCTAAAGATATATTGTTAATGTCAGTAAACTAGTGTATTCACAAATTTAAAAAAAAATCTAATTTAATTTAATGCAATGCAAAAGTGTTACACCTTACACTGACTCCTGAGCCTCTCCCGTTTTACTCCTCCCTCCTGTACTCCCTCCCTCCCTCATTCAGCTCCTTCCTCCTGACACCTTAGGCCTCCCACACACCTCCTCTGTTGAACTATATCTATTTTTTCAATTTACATTTTTTCTAGAAAAAGATTGTCGAAATATTTTGTTACAAAAACTGCAAGTTACATTCTAACAACACATATCAAACAGTCACTGCAAATACAGTATTTAGAGCAACAAAGTTGCAATAATAGTATTAATTGTAGTCAAACTATAACCAGGGATGCATGAAGTCCAGTTTTGTGGACAGATGATCAATCATAATTTCCTCCCAACATAAAATTAATACTTGGAAAACTTAACAACTGTTTTACTATTTCAATGTTACTTGCTGTTACCACATGTCATTTACCTGTCTGGATCCCCCTAATATGGAAGGAATGGAAAGACATTCCTGAGCTGCAAAACATTTCTTGCATTCTGCCATCTTGGTTTTGAGACATGTGATGCACTCACAGCACCTGGCCAGTAGGTGGCAGTGTGTGATGCACAGCATCAAAACCCATGCATATACAAGAAAATGGCTTTTCAATAGCTGTCCACAGTAGTGACTACCGTGAAAGGGTTAATGAATTTCATACAGAAAAACAAGTGTCACTTTAGTCTTATAATTTAATGTAGAGATTAAAAAAACAAAAACGTTTTTTTCTTCTTCTTTTTTTGTGGCCCGATGTCAGTATTCTTAAAGGTCTAGTCTCTGGTGGATGATGTATCCAGACTAAGGTTAAATTGCAAGTGGAGCAAAGATTCTACTAAAAGTATGCTGTGCTTCCCTCTAGTGGTTACATAAAGCGCTGCAAGCAAACGTTTATGTACTGATGCTTTTGTCTTCAGCCGAACAGATTGCATATGGACAGGTGTAGATTTCGGGGCGGAGGGGGGGACGCTGTGGACGCATCATCTCAATATTTATAACATACATTTGTCCCCATCAATAATAACATGAAAGTAGCGGAGGACTTTTATTTTGATAAAATTAGAGAAGTCCACACCATAAATAAATGCAGATTTGTATTTTTGTATTTGGGTGTATTTGTTTGAAATCAGAAAGAAAAGGCGCAAAACGGTGCATAAAATCCCCCAGATTGCAAGAAAATAAGGGTTTGACGCTTAATATTTTGCAGCGGCAGAGGCCAAAACTCCATTTCTCCTGTCCCCTCAGTAATGTTGAAACAAAACCTGTGCCCCTGAATACATGGGAGAAGTTTGCTTTTAAGGCTTTCTGAAAAGAAATCTTTTCATTTTAACCCAAACCATCATCCTTTTCCTAAATCAGACCAAGAAAAGCAAACTTCTCCTTAACAGAGGACTTGAAATCCAAATTCTCTGAAAGCTTGCATATCCCAGTTCCCTGAACACACTGAACTCACGCCTCTGACAAGGTGACCAAACAAGTAATTTCTGCAGGAATGCCATGTCCTCATATTCAATCTTAACTAGTACTGGTGTGCATTTATCACTGCAATTCAAGCCTCGATCCAAATCACAGAAATTTATTTGGATGCAAAAGCTGTATTATGCAAGAAAAAAAGCAACATCAGAGGAGGCATATTTACAAGAAACAATGCACTTTAGTAATCACACATTGGCATGGACAGTGTCAACAGAAATTTTTACTGTACATTAAAATTGATTGTACCGTTGAAAAGCAAAACAGAGGGGGAAGGAAAATCAAGATATGGCTGTGCTTCCACAATAGGAAGATGTTTAAATTAAACTAGAACCAAAATACAGTGACAAACCTTCAATGGTGTCATTAAAACATGAAAGCACTTAAGTCACTGAGTAGTGTGTTTTGGAACATTGGACATGCTTTATTTCAGAACTTTTCACAATTTATTTAAACATCTCACATATACAAAATAGGTACAATAGACTTTGTGGTTTCGTTTTTTGAGAGAGAGAGAGAGAGGCCGCTTAAAAACCATTCAGAATTTGATGAAAATATGTGCTGTCAGTATGAACACTCTGTGTGGGGTTTGAAGAATAAAAAAGCCTGAACAAAAAACCAAAACAAAAACCTTCTAGACAAAACAAAAAAAAAAAGAAACAAAACAAAACAAAAACCAGACATCAGGTTTAGAAACATTCCACCTGCTTAAATTGGGGGAGCATCAGGGGACGAATAAAAGACTCCTCAAATGTCAATACAAAGTAATACAGTGAAAAGTGGTTTGCTCCACAGCTGCATATTAGCACCATAGATCTCTGCTTCAAGTAACTGAGCACCTTCCGATACGGGACAAAGCTTGAAGCATTAGAAGTCTTAACATCTCGGTTGTGGACCCAGGTTTTGTCAAAAGTATTTTCTTTAGGTACAGGCATGAGGTAGTTTAAACCTTTTTTTCATGGAAATTGTGGTTTTAAACCTCCTCTTTGGAAGATATACAAAGACCACAAAGTGATGCATACTTTCAGCGTTTTTATTACACTTCTTTTATTTTTTACAAAAGGATGACATGATGTCCCACAACAAGGTGTTTTCCCGCGTCCCTTTGGGTTGCTGTATTAATTTGCATTGCACAAACGCTCCGTTCAGTCCGTTCAGTCCTCTCAGATAGTTGCCCATCTTAAGCAAGTGGATGCGCAGAGAGAATCAGCATTCAGTATAAAAAAAAAATCGACACAGAAAGAAGGGCAGAGATTTTGTTTTTTTTCGTTCTTTCTCTCTTTTTTGGTGTTAATTTATCATGAGTCTATTTATTTGAAACAGACTGGGCCAATGTCCAAACCAAACTCCTGATCAGCTCCACCAATGTCCAAAGGTGCAATGTCGAGGAAGGGCAGGCGAGATGGTTTATTCGTTCTGTACTCAATCACTGTCTTGCTCCACTCACCAGTGTGTCTCTGCAGGTGTGATGGAAGAAAAGGAGACCTCGTTTTAGAATAGTGGCGAAATAATGAGAATTACACAGCTGTAAAACAAATTAGCTCTGTCTCGTGACACCAAAAGTTGCACTCAATGGTAACTAAGCCAATTTTCAAAATCATACATGTTGCTCCCATGGTCTAAGACAGTCCAAAAATATGAGTTAACACAACAAACTCTTCTGTATCCAAAAACTAGCATGCTAAAACTCAAATTTGTGATGTCATAGGGTATAAAGGCTGGAACTGTACTATAAACAATAAATCGCAAAAGATATTATAGATTACATGGGAACATTTTCTGTTTCAAACATGAGAACACTAAAATCTAATAAAGCTGATTTGATAATACATGATAAACATTCTGTGGGTCCACAAAATCAGGCTTCCATTCATTGTCTATGGAGCAGCTCCAAATTTATACCCTGTGACGTCACAGTTTTGACTTGCTCCTCTGATTTTTGGCTATAAGGGTAGCTCATGTTCACACATAGACTGATCGACTGAACTTTCCTCGGCCATGGAAATACCATATTGAATTTCTTAATTTAGGTGGTGTCCCTTTTAAATGTAGCAGTTATCAAACATTATTCTGTCTTTCCCATGACAAAGAATGAAGTGGTAACGGTATCATAATTGACCAAAGAGCTACTCACAGTGCAGCCGTCCTCCAGCACGGAGAAGGTGAAGCGGCTGTTGCCCTTGGCTCTCAGCTCCACATCGTTGGAGCCCTGAATCACCACAGCCATCTGCAGGTCACCTGTCTCCTCGCTCATGTAGGCGACGCTGTTCTTGCAGTGGTAGGTGATGTTCTGACTGGCTGAGTTGGACAGCAGGCGCATGAAAGCAAGCTGGGTGGCCATGCTCTGGGAGCTGACGGTCTCATCGTTGTAGGTGAACTGCATGGAGGAAAAAGATGACAGTCAGTATTTTGAAGATAAAAAATATGTGCTGGTATGTGACAATAATTAGTTATTTTCTAGTCGTGTGCTTGTGTGGTGTTTAACCCGTTGAAAGTAAAAAGTAAAAAAAAGATTAAATGACCTGAAAAAGTGCTGAAAATTGAAAAGAATTATACTATTTTTCCTGTAACACAATTAAAAAAAAGAATAATAATTATTATAAATATATTTTTCTGGGCATTTTTATTTAAATGACCCGCTTCCCTACCAATCTCTTGCAGTTTGTGGGACATTTTTTGCAAAGTTGCTTATTGCCTTTTCCCTGCTTGTTTTTGAAAGAAATCAAACCAATTTTTGCAGGTTTTTTTGTGCTCGGAGACATTGGGAGTTTAGGATTAAGGCCGGGGTTAGGGACTAGGGATTAGGGTTAGATATCAGACTGTAAGCAACAGGCTTCTAGGAGACAGTGGCAAAACAGCGCAAATCTAGTGAGGTAAAAGGCCAACAAGAGTGAAACTGGAGTTGGCTTTTACTTTCACTTTTGCTGGCAAACATTTTTACAAACAGTAACAGACACTCTGCATAGTATACCTTTAAACCAAATAAGAAGACAAAGTAAATAAAATATGTCTCCTCTTTGCAGACATTCACCTCAGTACCGCCGTTGATGACCTCTCCGAACAAGACATGCTTCTTGCTCTCGGTGCTTCTGTACCAGTTCTTGCGGGGGATGCTTCCGGGGTGGGCGTCGATGCAGGTCTCGCGGGTGTCGAAGTTGCAGAAGACCTTGATGGCATCATTCATGCATCCCTGGTTGGGGTCAATCCAGTAGAATCCTACAGAGCAAGAAAAAGACAGTCAAAACTGATAGAAAGGCAGCATTTAATGAGCTACAAAAGACATCTAAACTGAAAGCAGGGGAATATATGCCCCTGTGGTGTGAGCAGATTAAGATGACATTACCGCTGCTCCATTCTGGGTGGCTGAGCTTGATGTCACGGCAGGTGCGGGCAGGGTTCTTCCTGGATCCCTCAGGGGTGAGCAGGTTCTCGATCTGAGTGTTGAGGGACTTGATGGTGGCATCGACCTCGTAGTCCTTGGCTCTCAGAGCAGGCTGGTCAGCTCTGTACTCATCATATCCAGAGACATCGTATCCACCACCGGAGGGGCCGGGAGGTCCGGGCAGACCGGGAGGTCCAGGGGGACCCTGATAGGGATGAGAGAATGGATTGATATCACAGTTGCAGTTGGATCCATTGATAAATGAATTAAACTGTCTGATTTACAAGACTCTAGATGTTCTTACAGCGGGTCCAACGTATCCAGGGGGTCCACGAACACCAGGAGCGCCAATAGTACCATGACCACCAGCTCTGCCATCCTTACCAGGGGGTCCGTGAGGTCCAGAAGGTCCCTGAAGAAGTCATCACATGACACAGTCAAACATTTGCCTTTTTTTGGATATTCTGCATCAGATATATCAGTGTAAATTACACCATCCTCCACATTTGGTGCATTAATGTTCACGAAAAAGACTCACTCTGGGTCCAGCAGGTCCATTTGGTCCAGCAGGTCCAGTGTCACCGGAGGGTCCCTGAGGACAGACAAAGTGCATATTGATTGACATTATTGTAGGCATCGTAGACGAGGTAAATATCTGCACATGTAGCTGCACATTTCCATGTTTTGTGTGCTTTGTGATGGAGGGCCGTCACTCACAGAAGGTCCGGGCATTCCCTGGAGACCAGCATGTCCACGCAGACCCTTCATGCCTCTCTCTCCCTTATCTCCAGCAACTCCCTTCTCACCACGGGCTCCAGCGGGTCCCTATGACACACACACACACGCACACACACACACACACATTACATCTCTGTATTTTCAGTCAACGAACGCTATTTTGCGTGCTTTTTTTATACGTGTTATCATACTTACAGCGGCACCTCTAGCTCCAGCGGCGCCAGCAGCTCCACTGGGACCTCCTGGGCCCTAGAAATGAGAATAGACAAAAATCAAAGGATGAGTGAGGAAGGCAGATGGTTGTAGATGTTGCTTCCTGGAAATGGCCTTGTAGTAATTCCATTATAAAAAGGGTTGCTGTTTTTACTCACAGCCTCTCCACGGTTTCCAGGTCTGCCTGAAGCTCCAGCAGGTCCAGCAGGTCCAGGGGCACCAGCAAGTCCCATGGAACCAGCAGGTCCGGGGTCACCACGGTCTCCCTAAACACAGTGAAAAAAGCCAGATGCAGGTCAGAGCACAGTGTGTGTATATGTGTACTCTGTATATGAACAAACTTTATGAAAGGGAAAGGGAATTACCTTGAATCCAGGAGCTCCGGCACGGCCAGGGGGGCCATCGTTACCAGGGTTACCCTGTAGGTAGCAAAGAAAATAATAACTTACATAGTCTGTGTCTTTATATCAGGTTGTTGTGAGTCCATATTTTTGAACATATACTCTATTATATATTACATATATTATATATATATTAGTCAATTTCAATCAGGCAAGGATGTATGTTTTCTTTCAAAATTTGCAGGACATATATGAAACAGGGGGTTTGGGGATCCTCTGCAAGATAATTTTGAGCGTCAAACACTTAATTTCCTGCATTCTGGTAAATGTTTATGCACCAATGTGTGCATTCTCTGCATCAATATATTGTGTAAATGTTTTTAATTCTGTGAAAATAAAAGGCTACTTTTATTTTTTCATTGGGAGGGACAAATGCACATAAACCAAATACTGAGGGGATGTGTGTCCCCTGCATCTCCCCCTGAAATCTACACCGATGCATCAAAAAAGCCCAACAGAGATTTGCAGTTACAGCTGTTAACTGTTAAATTAATTGCCAACTAATCTGATAACAGATCAGTTGGTTTGAGTGAATTTTTTTTTTAAGTCTCTGATTCTAGCCTCTTAACTGTGAATATTTCTTGAACTGTTTCTCCTCAAACTGAATGTCTTTGGGTTGTGGACGAAACAAGACATTTGTGTCATCTTGGGCTTTGGGGAACATTTTTCAACATTTTCTGACATTTTATAGACCAAACAACTAATTGATTAATTGAGAAACAATCAACAGATTAATCAACAATGAAAACAATCATTAGTTGCTGCCCTGTTGACAACAAATCATGTCTTAGTCGAATTACAGTACTTCCACTTGGGATATTATGATACTCTACACATTTGGTCAGCACTAACAGGTCATTGCAGCGTTTGCTATTGGCCTATCCATTCCTTACCTCACGTCCAGCCTCTCCCTGGGGTCCAGTCATACCGGGCAGACCAATGTTGCCAGCGGGACCACGGGCTCCAGCGGGACCAGCAGGTCCAACTCTACCAGGCTCTCCCTGTGATGGGATGCAGAGAAAATCAATAGGTCAAATACTGTCAAAGACTCCATACTATAGGTGATATAGTATGTTTGTATGTACATATATCTTGGGGAATACTATCATCATTCATTTCTACTCACCACAGCACCAGCACCACCAGGTGAACCACGATCTCCTCTAGCACCAGGCAAACCAACGAATCCCTGAAGTCCAAGAGGACCACTGGTTCCAGGAGCACCAGGAGCACCCTAAATACATACAGATCGCATATCAATCCACTGATGATGGAGATATAGGGATCTTTATGATGACTATAATAAAGATAGAAACTCTGATAAAAACTGGCATTTGTTTATCCAATTGTTGCTGTTTTAGAAAATCTCAGTTTTCCACAGGAAAAAGAGCTGTTACTTACAGGAGGACCAGACTCTCCAGAGGGTCCTTTCTCTCCAGCTGGACCAGGTGGGCCAACCATACCCTGATCTCCAGCAGGACCAGCAGGACCAGCATCACCACGAAGACCACGAGGACCATCCTTACCAGCGGGACCAGCGGGGCCAGGGGGCCCAACAATACCCTGAGAGTGGAGGAGGAGGAGAGTGGGTTAATGTCAGATGTGATCGCTCTGTTTCACTGATACGGGAAGCAGCATGATGAGGAGATGAACTGAAAATTTGACTTAAGTAATCCAGTGTACAGTGCAGGCCTGCATGTATGCGTGTTAACAACTTATTGTAAATAAAACACTCACAGAGGGACCAGCAGTACCAACTCTGCCAGCAGCACCAGGGAAACCAGTCAGACCCTGTCAACGAAAACACACATCATCAAAGGTTATACAGCAGTTATCAAGAATGTGTGGAGTCTGTGTTTTTGTGTGTGTGTGTGTGTGTGTGTGTGTGTGTGTGTGCGCGTGCGTGTGTGTGTGTTTGTGTCTGCGTGTGAGCATCAGAGGTAAGATTAGGTTTTTTTTGTCTCATCAGAATGAATCATTTTATATGGAGATTACTAAATTATGGTCTGTTACTCCTAACCCCTCATTCCTTCAAGACTAAATCAGCAAGAGCTCCTTTGCTGTGCTCATAGGATTCTCAGAAGAGAGACAAGTCTGTGAACAAATAAAATACACAGAAGAAAGAATTGAATTTGATGACTGAGACAAAATGCCGAAATTGTGCCGGCTCATTTATAAGCCAATCGAGTTTTCTTTTGGATATTACTGTTAATACAGAGTGTTGTGCAGTATGGATCAGTGCATGATACAGTTGTCTCTCCGTTCAGGTTAAAGCTAAACTGGCTAGACTGCTGTGTATTTGTTCAAAGACCTTGAGTCAAACACTTGAGTCAACTTTTCATATTGTGTACTTTGTGTAAGAATGTCGACTGGTAATATTACGTCTGACCCTCCTCACACATTATTTAAAGAATATCATCTTTTGCCACCACACAGAAGATTTAGAGTCCCACAGGCTTGACTGGACAGATCGAGGAACTCGTTTGTTCCTCAGTCTATCAACTTATTAAATCAGAGTGTGGCTTCTAAGTACACTGGGCAGAAAACTGAATGTAATATGTTGCACTGTATTCACTTTTCGTTGTTTGTTGTGATTTGCAGTATTTGTTGAATGATTTTTTAAAATTGATTTTTTTGTATTTATGTGAACCTGTTGATGTCCTGTGACTCCAGATAAATTTCTGATTTTTCTTCTGACTATAAAGTGATTATTATTTCAGAGAAATAAAGATCAGTGCAGTGAGAGAGGAAAAGAAGCATTTTAAGATCTTAAATGGTTAAAATTCATATCAGTATTACATTGAGCTGGGAGACATAAGCTAAACAAAGAAGAGCTTTTATTTTGAATTTTCCTTTCCTCAGGGGAAGCAAGGAAACCATTTGTGGAAGGCTAAAAGGAGCAAATTTAGGAGTTTTGGGCTTAAGCTGCAAGCAAAAAAGCATCTTCACAGTGCTTGTTGTAGAAAATAATCAGGGTAGAAAAAAGGCAATAGTCGCCAGAATAAAATTTTTGACATTTCCTCTTAGGTCGTCTTATGAGAGTTTTGAGGTCAATTTCCAGTTACTACACTCTCTGGATGCTTGGATGCTTTATTTGATTTTATAGGGCAAATTAAGGCTTTTAGGGCTGAAGTGAGTGGGTGTGAGTGAGTGTGACAGGTATGACAGTACGATGCTATGGTGTTTCAATACTCACAGCGGGGCCGTTATCTCCACGAGCACCAGCAGGTCCAGCAGGGCCAGCGGGACCCTAGATAAACACATGAAAAAAACCCAGAAATCATATTAGTAAAAAAAGGCCACACCAATGACAAGAACTATAACAAATACTATAAATATACTATTTTAGAAATCGCTCTGTGGATGGCAGAGTCCACACAGTGGTGAGCAATACTATTTGGATCATTTTACTACTCATATCACATCTTAGTTGCTAAATTATCAATACAAGAGTGTGTCAGGTGTAACTTGTACTAACAGCAGGTCCAGACTGTCCAGCGGGTCCAGCAGGGCCAGCGGGGCCAACTTCTCCCTTTCCTCCAGCAGGTCCACGCTCTCCTCTTGCTCCGGTCTGACCATCAGCGCCCTATAGTCAGGAGGAGTAATAATGATGGGTCAATATCCAGGCCATTGTATTTAAGATTGTATTGTCGTAGGATATTGTATTGCAAAGTGACTGGCTGCTGTCTTACAGGGGGTCCAGCGAATCCGGGAGCTCCAGCAGGTCCAACTTCTCCACGCTCTCCCTGTGGACAACAAGAAGTGGATCAGAGAGATTTCATCTTTATGCTGCACATAAAAGCCATATATTATCTCAAGGTAATATTTATTATTATGGAGGAAGTCAGCCACAGCTACTTACAGAGGCTCCACGAGGTCCAGCAGGGCCAGCAGGTCCGAAGGCACCACTCTCACCCTAGAGGAGAGAACAGGGAGTGTTTCATTAGTGTGTTCCACCCATTCAATCTTTGATTATTACCTATCCATGTATTCATACACACAAGAGAAATCACTTTTTTGGCATCAGCATTGCTTTAAACACACCCTCTTGCCTTTTGGGTGGCTGTGGCTTAGAAGGTATAGCCAAAGATTGGTGTCAGTGGTTGATCTGATAAGCCTCAGTGCACGCTATTATGATGGGCCCTAGCGCATGCTTACTAATTATGAAGCACAAACACACACATGATTAGGTGTATATTTTACCAACAATGTGTCTTACTGCTGCTTTTTTGTTTGAATGGCATGGTTACTTGGGATTTGCCTTTTCATGTTTTCATTTAGCGTAGGCTCTTTCTTTTTTTAGATTTCTGAGGTGGTAATTTGAATCACCCCCCCTCCCTACCGCCTCATAAGGCCAGGTGCAACTGCACTGTCTGTATTTACACCCCTGATTGCTGGTTCAATCCCTGGCTCCTGCAGACCACATGTCAAAGTATCCTTGGTCAAAATACTGAAGCCAGAAATGCTCAAGTGTGAGTGTGTGAATGGTCAAGCTGAGTAGCAGGTGGCACCTACTGTAGTAGCCTTGGCCACCAGTGTGTGGATGGGTGAATGGGACATGTGGTGTGAAAGTGCTTTGAGTGTTCAGAACAACTGGAGACGCGCTGGCAAAAAGTTTAAATTGCCATTTACTTTTGCTAATGAATTTGAAAACTTAATCAGCTGGTATGAATCTCCAAAAGATTATCCTTTAGTTTTCCTTTTTTTAGGCAATGTAGTGCCAATGCTGTGTCATTATTTTCATTGCATTTCTGCCTCCTTCAGTTGTCTACATAGGCCACAATGCCACAAACAGTGGTGGATGAAGTATTCAGATATTCTACTAAAGTGAAATAACAATACTATTGTATAAAAAATACTCAGTTACAAGTAAAAGTCATGCATTCAAAATTATAAAAAGGTAAAAATACATCAATTTTAGCATCAACATAGAGTACCCTGCCAAAACTAAACATACTCATTGTAATGCAGCCTATGGTACATTATTGGCTTGTAATTATTGGTGCATTAATGTGCTTATCACTTAAATGTTGGAGCTGGTAAAGGTGTTGCTAATATTCATAACTTTATATCCTGCTGGGCAACTTAATCATATATATCAGCAACATATCATAGCTTTTTAGTCAATTTATATTTTGTATTATCAAACTGAATCTGCAACTACAGAATAAAGTAATCAAATCAGTATAGTGGAGTAAAAAGTAAAATGTTTGCCTCTAAAAGTGGATTACAAGTATAGAGTAGTAAAAAATTGAAATACTTAAGTAAAGTACTTTAAAGTACTTAAAGTATTTCAAACTTGTATTTAAATACAATACTTCAGTTAATTTACTTAGTAACATTCCATCACTGAAAAAAGGTAATATAAAAGGTAACCTCAACTGTTTGAAGTAGCATGTAAATGCATAAAAATGTTAATGTTTGCATTTGTCTGCCTCATTTATTATGTTACACTGCAGCTAACTCATATTATGCTGGAGTTAAGCCATTACTGTAATATTATAAAACAGCCATCGGGTGGCAGTGTTGAGGTTCTAGCTTTAGATACAATGCAATTGTACAATGGGGGTTCTCCTACAGAGCAGTGGGACGGCCAAGAATATAGATTCGAAGTTGGTCTGCCAAGAGATAATTTCTAACTGTGATGTGATTTCAACAACACCATCTCCATGGTTCTCTACTGTAGGTCACTGGTCAGTCAGCCATCCTGAATTATGTTAAAAGCAGACATTTTTTTTAGACGATAACAAAGTCCCATAACATTAATTAACCTGTGTTTTCATCCTAAACACCTTTACTGTGATGGATTATGTTTTTTTTGTCTTGTGGTAAATAATATCCACACATCACCTACTTACCTTATCACCATTGGCTCCAGTGGGTCCAGGAGGTCCAGCGGGTCCAGGCAATCCCTGGAAAGAGAGAGGAGATGACACTGAGGCCCCAGGCTCTAGCTGTTACAGTCAAACTAACGTTTCCATATCAAGTGCCTCTGGAAGAATTAGAGAGTTGAACCTACACGGCTACCGTCCCTGCCAGCATTGCCGTCAGGTCCTCTGTGTCCAGCCTCTCCCTATAGGAGAGAGAAAGAGAAGAAAAATTTGTTAACAAATCTGAGTTATTTTGAGGGCTGAAAACTTTATTTGCAGGTGGAATTTTTTGAACTTACCTTCTCTCCTTTACCTCCAGGGCCACCAGCAGCTCCACGCTCACCGGGCATGCCACCAGGTCCCTGGTGTCCGGGACCACCAGCAGGTCCAGCAGCGCCAGGCTCTCCCTGTAAACAAACATCACAAACTATTGTTCCTTTTTGCATAAAACACTCGCAACATAATATGATTCTAAAGGATTGTTTGGATTGTAATGATAAAAGAATGTAAAAAACCCTGATATGCTGCCTAAGAGCGTATGTATGAAATTTATTTAGCATGATCCAATATCAATAAACTTTGCTACTGATTCTGTGGTCAACATTTCATTCATAACTTTTGCTTCTTACAGATATGGCATCATCTTACCTTGCCACCATCGGCTCCAGGGGCTCCAGCAGGTCCGCGGGCACCAATTGGTCCCTGAGGTCCAGAAGCTCCGGCAGCACCGGGGTTACCACGCTCTCCCTGGAGGAATACAAAGAGGAGGTCAGTGTATTGTCTCCAGCTACTTGGAGCTGTTATATTTTATTGTATTCGTGCAAATGTAATCTGACACGATCAGAGAGATTCTAACTAGTTTTATGGTTTTGACATATTACTAAAACTGAAAAAAACTTCAACTGCTACTACAAAATAATTGCACAAAGGCATAGACAGTTGAACTCACCTTGGCACCAGCAGGTCCAGCAAGTCCCTGGTCTCCTGGGATACCCTATAAAAACGTGAATGGTAGGTTAGAAATGTAACACTTATTCTATAATTTCAATGGTTTGACTGTATAACATGTTAGAAGTAAGCGTGTGTTTCATTGTTACTTACTCTGTCTCCAGGTTTGCCACCCTCTCCAGCAGCTCCAGCAGGTCCAGGCAGACCCTGAAAACATAGAGCCGCAACATCAGGACCGATGAACTCAACAGTGCCATTTATGCAGATACTGCTATATAAAAAGTACACCTGAGGTGCAGGTAATGCATGTAGCTACTAACATGGATTTGAAATTAGACTGAATTGGCAGTTGGAAATTTCATGTTTTTGAATATGCTTTTTGACATTGTGCTGTTTATAACGAGCAGAGAATAGAATAAGATGATGGATTCAAACCTGGAAGCCAGGAGCTCCAGTAGCGCCAGCCTCTCCCTTCTCACCAGGACCACCCTTTAGCGAGAAAAAGACCAATGATTAATACAGCACAATGGTTAGGGCTGAACATTTATTTGAAATTTGATCGAAATGTCAGTATGGCCTACTGCAATTTTCAAAAGCAGGAGGTGCTACATTTGATAATGGCAAAATGTGAGTCAAAAATATGTATAACAAAACTGGCAACAGTGAAAAGCACGAGTCTGCTTAGTTTTGCTGAAAGATGTAATGAAACAATTACATTTAGAAAAAAGAACATTTTCAATGAGAGTTAAGTCAGATATGTTCTATCTGATATGGCAACCCTCTATAGACTATTTCAATAATCCATATCTGATATCTGAGTTATCATATATATATATATATATATATATATATATATATAATTATGTAATTTGTAGAATTATCATGTACTTTTCTTCTTTGCGCTTATAAATAAACATGCATATTTGTTCAGGAGTGTATGTACATGTACTCCACAAACACCCCCATAAACAGAAGAAAAAAAACAAAACAAATATTGTCATGCTGTAGACATGTCCTGGCCTACAGATTATATTCTATAGACTTAAGAACACATGTTTGTTTGATACAGAACCCTGAAAAAAAAAATCACACCATAATCATTTTAATATGATTTTCAATGAAAATCAAAATAATTATTTGGAAATCATCATTCCTCCTACTATTGCAAATCATACAGCAATTGCTGTATCAGTAGAAAAAAAGTGCAGCTAACACTGATGGTTTTAGTGACAAATTGTAGTCAAAAATTTTGCAAGCATTTGTCAGAAAACTCCCATTAACGCAGGGGCGACACGTATGCAGATACTTACAGCAGGTCCAACGGCACCGGTGGCTCCATTGTTACCATCAGGTCCAGGGGCTCCCTAAATAGAACATGATGACATGTTAAAACACTGGCAATGGAGCTGACAAATCATATTAAAATATTTTGTCAGAGAGCTACTGTATGAAACAACTGTAAGGTATTTTTTGACTTACTCTCAGTCCAGTGGGGCCAGTGGCTCCCTTATCTCCGGGCTTGCCAGCGTCACCCTAAAGGCAGTAGGAAGCGGGTTAAGCACATGCCATGTAAACTTGAAAAAAACAAGAGGATGCAGCTCCAAATGCTCATGTTAGCTTTGTTTCTACTCACAGAAGGTCCTTTGGGTCCGGGGAAACCAATGTTTCCGGGCTGGCCTCTAGGTCCAGTTGGGCCAGGAGGTCCATCACGGCCATCTTGTCCAGCGGGGCCCTGGAGGAGGAAGCAGGACATCATTTTAACTTACAGTACAGAGTGAGTGCAATGGGAATGTCCGAGTCCTAAAGTTAAATCTGGGAAGACTGATAATAAAAAAGTTCTGTATTAGTGTAAAAATCAGATTTACTCACAGAAGGTCCCTCCTTTCCTGGGGGTCCAGAGCTTCCGGGGCTTCCTGGGAGACCCTGTAGCAAGTAAAAGTTGGTCATTAAGATGAATGCATTGTTGTTAATCTGTGCTGCTACAGCTGACCCCATTGGCCAACTACCTTTCATCAAATTCTTGAGTTTAATTGTCCACACAAGGCAAATTTACATCACACTATGGCCTCGTACTAAAGCCATTACAGCACTGCTGCTCCAAGCTGTTCTAACTCAGCTATTCCACATTCCCACAAGCCTTTTCTCCCTTTAAACTAGACATAAGACTCCTGTAAAATACAGAGGTGAGGAAAAGACTCACCCTGAGACCAGCTGGGCCAGGCTCACCAGCGCGGCCAGCATCTCCAGGGGGTCCACGAGGTCCAGCGGCACCAGAAGCACCACGGGCACCAGGCATGCCCTATGAGAAGGAGACAAAAGAGGTCCAACAGAAATGAGGGAGGGGGGGGGTTCACCTGATAACTTAATTTTGTTTGCTGTGACATTGCATGTTGGTAGAGTGAAATTTGTTCTTTGACCACTTACAATGGGGCCAGTTCTTCCCTCGCTACCAGGCATACCACGGCTGCCAGGGGCGCCCTGTAAGAGACACACAGGTATTAGCAGGTCATGTAAAAAACATGGATCCAAATGGGTGCAACATCAGAGACAGTGGTCTGGTACTCACTCTAGCTCCACGGTTTCCAGCAGGTCCAGTGGCACCGAGCTCACCAGTGGGTCCTCTCTTGCCCTCCTCACCCTGAGGTCCGGGGGGTCCTGCAGGTCCAGCGTTACCCTGAAGGAGACAACAGAGAAGTTGAAGGACAACAGTAATAAAGAGTCAGATATCTTCAGATTCAGTTTGGTGAATTTATAAACTAAATATCAGGACATGAACTTACAGGCTCTCCCTTGGGTCCGCCATCTCCCTTAATACCCTGAACACCAGGATCTCCCTAAAACACATAAACAGATGCAGTTAATAAAACAATCAATAACCTGTGGACGATTATTTATGTGAGTTTTTGTGTTTAGATCTGCATGCTTACATGTGGATATGAATGTTTTTTTTGTGGAGGTTTGTGTGTTGATTGTGTACTTACAGCAAGACCTCTCTGTCCGGCAGCACCCTGAGGACCCTGGGGTCCAGGTCCTCCTCTTGCTCCGGGGAAGCCAGGAGCTCCAGCAACACCAGGGGCACCCTAAAAAACAATAATGACAGACAGGTGAGAATCAGTAAAGCCTAAATTGAAACACTGCCATTATTCAGTCTCTTTCCCCATGTACCTGATGTTAAAATAAAATAAAATAAGTGATTTATTATACAAACTATATTGTTCATTTGAAATAGAAAAAACTGCATCCTGCTATCAGTAACATTAAACCATTCTCTGTGATTAAAACAACCTAATTATTTATGTCATGTGAGCAGCATGGCATAGACCTAACTATTGTAACTTCTGTGTGACCTTTAATGACCTTTGAACTACATGTGCTCTAACAGTACAACTTGGTTACTTACAGCAGCTCCCTTGGCTCCGTTCAGGCCGTTAGCACCAGGGTTACCCTAAAGGGCAAAACAAGAAATTAGGTAATCTCATCAAAACAAAACAAAACAAAACAAAACAAACAAAAAGGTCTAGCTAAAAAATCCATGGTTACAAAAAACATTACATTTGACTTTTCAGAGATTAAATGAGTGCACTCCAATGCACGATGATATGGAATAAGTGATAATATCTCACAAAGTTAATGCAGTAAATGGCAATGTAATTTTTAAAATTATTTATAGAACTTAAGCAAAATGTGGATGCATGGATAGCAACAGCATTGCTTCAAAAGACAAATCAATGCAAGTCACTAATTTATGATTTAAAATAAATGTCAACATTCATATTTCACTGAGTTTTTGGAATTGATAAATGCTGTTTAGAACTAGACAACAATCAAGACAAAATCAAGGGCTACATAAAATACATGTATTTGCAATTTTTTTCTCCAGGATGAGCGATAAAATCTTTGTATACTTACAGCGGGACCAACGGGGCCGACAGCGCCATTGGCACCGGGCTCTCCTCTAGCTCCCTGAGGTCCACTTGGGCCAGTAGCTCCAGCAGGTCCAATCTCTCCCTGTCAAAGACAAAAATACATCCATAAACAAATAATGAAATCATAAGGATGGGATGTGTGTTTATTTGAGTGGTCTTTGATTGATGCTGTTACATGTATGCGGTATTCCCATGGGGATAGTATACAGGAAGCTATTTGGATAACAAACACTGACAGTGGCGGTGATGCTTATACTGTGTGTTAATGAGAATTTTCTCCTTTTGTGACTGTAAACATGAAACTATCTGGGAGAGTGTGTTGCCAAAAGGACAGGAAATGCCACAGGAAGTGACATTACACTTACCTTGGGTCCGGGGCCACCGGGGAAACCTGGAGGACCAGCAGCTCCGAGGGGACCCTGGGTAGAAGAACAGCAGTTATGACATCAGTGTACATATGTTAAAGCTCACATTAAGGTCAAAGTTTGTTTAATATGGGTACAATTACATAATCAGTATTTAGCGGCATTGTTGCTCCTTCCTCTGATATTTAATGACACATTATTATTTATACATTAAGATATCAATCATTACACATGTACATTTTGCAAAGGTATCATAGAGATACTTCTTGAGTTCACTATTCATCAAATGGATTAATGTTACAGTAAAAAAAGGGTTTAAAAGGGCCAATACTCACAGCAGGACCAGCGGGTCCAACGTTGCCATCAGCACCACGAGCACCAGCAGGGCCAGCAGGGCCAGGACGGCCTCTCTCACCAGGCATACCACGAGAACCCTAACGGGAAAGATACATAGGAAAACAAAAGTGTTGAGCAAAGCGTCTTACCTGCAGTTGTGTGGTGGCAAATGATGAATTGTGGCAAAAATTGGTATTAAAGCAAGGTTTACTAAGGTTTTGTACATAAATGATAAACTCGATTAAAAACTTACAGCCAGTCCAGGACTTCCAGCAGCTCCGTGGGCACCAGGCTCACCCTATAGGAGAGACAGAAGAAGGTGGATTAGTTTGATGGGGCATCTGAGATGAAGTGACTCAGAGGTCAGAGGTTAACAGGTCACATCTGAAATTTGGTTTTGGCTAGTGAGCTGAAAGTATTGGCAATGCAAAACTGAATTTTTGGTTGTTGTTGTTGTTGTTGTTGTTGTTGTTGTTTTGTGTGTGTGTGTGTGTGTGTGTGTGTGTGTGTGTGTGTGAGGTGGGGGGTTCTATTACTACAATATCCAGAGAAATGATGTAAATGACATACATCCTTGCATAAACTACAATAAATTACTCTAAACTCTAACCGTAAACTAATCAGCAGACTGACACTGACATTAATACAAGAGGAAATGGCATTTTATGTGAAATATAGCACTCGGTAGGAACATTTGTTGCTGCAGTCATGACAAAGGTGTCCTTTCTCAAAACATCACCTTGGTGATAATTGAATTAAATATTTATGGGAGCATAATCTAGTGTGCAGACTTTTTTTCTTCTCTTGTATTATCTCTTGTCCGGCACTTTTGTCCTGGATGTGTGTGCTTTTGTGATGTTTTTGAAGGTGTCTTCTTTACCTTGGCACCAGCACCACCAGGCTCTCCCTTGCGTCCATCCAGACCAGTGTAACCCTGAAAGACAGTGATGATGTAGGATGTTTATAAGGATGAACAGTCATAACATGACCAGCTATAGGCCATGTAATGAAGAGAAGTTAGAGTAGAAGACAGTAGTATTATTACCAACCCTACTGTTGGTACTAAAATGTAATACTTTGAGCAGAAAAAGGAAAAGATTGGGGACAAAGTGAGCAGATCCTTCGATAAATCAGATTATCAAAGGAATCAGTGAGTGGGATAAACAAGACATATGCTTGTTTGATCTTCTGTAAGAATACATATTGTCTGAAATACATCTGAAGTCTCATGTGAGACATTACGGAGGCTTTTCTGTCCTCAAATGTGGTTTCACAGGAAGTTTACTATCTGGCTCTAGATATTCTAATGCAAATAGCATGGACCAAAAATCTTGATGGCAGCAATTAAGCTCTCCATTAAATCTACATTGCTCCTCAGGATGTAGGAAATAGGAAGTTAGGTCCTTAATCACTCCCAGAGGTGCCAGTTATGGTGTGCAAAAACATATTCAGTCCCCTTTTAACACAGCACAGGTGTAGCACTTCTGCTATGTTTGTTTTTTCTGTTTTGGAGCTGTTTCGGCTTCTGGCTTCAAGTCAGTGGGCTTCAGGTGATGAGGTAAACAATGCAGGTAAATTTTGGGTCAAGGAGAGGAAAAGGTCAGCACTCACTCTGTGTCCCTTCATTCCTGGAAGTCCAGGGGTTCCGGGGAATCCACGAGCTCCCTGTAAGTCAATGTAGAGAAAAAATATTACTAAGACATACTCCATATTTATAACTCAGATGTCTTTTTGTGGTTTGTGTTTTTTAAAACTGCTTGTTTTGGAGCAAATCTCTTACCTGTGGGCCAGGGGCACCTCTGTCTCCGGGCTTTCCAGGTCTGCCGTTGTTACCCTTTGAGTCAACAAAACAGATGTTGACATTGTCAAAAGTCTATAGACAGCTCAAATCCACTTTAAGACGGCAGAGAAAAATAAGTCTTTAGAAAATTTGTAAACAAATATAGGCTCGGAAAAATGCTTGCAAAAACACAAAAATAATACTTACGTCCTCTCCAGATTTGCCAGGGGGTCCAGGGGGGCCACGAGGACCAACGGGGCCCTTTGGAAGGAAAACCAGAACATTTCAGACCTCAGAGACAACAAATGCTTTCAAGATGGTGGCGTCACATGGATAAGTCTGACAAGGATTCTAATCCCATGAATGATTTTGAATATTTTGGAGGATAATCTTACAGTCTGTCCAGGCTCTCCGGGCTCACCAGGGTGTCCGGTGTGTCCCTGAGCTCCCTGTTGGATGATATGAGGCAATCAGTCTTCAATGACAATACAGCAAAAGCAGATAAAGCTTATGAGTATGACGTTTGATCAAATTTTAAATTTATAGTAAGCAATTTAACTTACAGGGGGTCCAGGAGGTCCGGGAGGGCCTCTAGCGCCCATCATACCCTGAAAAGGAGAAATAAGTTCATTCTTCATATCATTCATCAGCACTAAATTAATGCAGGCTAGTGTGCTTTGTCATGAGTGCAACATATCAGGGGTGTAATTTTAATTCAAAGGTGTGAGATTCAAGTATCCTGCCTTTAACTATAATTATTTATATGTAGGGATGGATATAAAGACAAACACAAGACAAAGAGAGAGAGGGGTCCTCACCATGGGTCCAGGGCCGGGATCGGGAGCTTTTACACCATCATACTGAGCAGCAAAGTTCTGATAACCAGAAAAAACAAACAAACAAAAAACAACAGATTAATAAGTTATAATGACAAACTTCTAAAAATAAATCAGCACAATTGGACAAGCAGAGCTCTGATTAAGTACAAACTAAACGCACAGGACATTGTTTTCAGCAGTACAAACCTATATAATCACTACAATCAGCCATGAAAAAACCTTGTGTAACATACAACAACACATAAATGAATATTATGTTGAACATTTTTACAAATTGGTGTTCTTTTGCATCAATAAAATGCTTTACTGGAAAATGCAAGTGAGCATCCTACAGTTTTCGAAGGGTTGAAACCTAAAAGAGAGTTAACTAACACTAATAGTAGCTTTGTTGCATCTCATCTACGTATTATCTGTTGGTCATGGTAACAAATGGGTCACGGACGAAGGGTCAAAGGTCACGAGGCTATGATTCAATACTTTAACAATTTAATATAAAAAAACAGAGTAACAGAGGGGATTTTGGACGCTGCCAGCCTGGCGCTGCACAGAATCACATCCTGCATGTGCAGAATGGGGGTCAAATACATAAAACAGACACATTTAAATACTATTTTCTAAATAGTTTCTATCATAAGAAATATTGGAAGTCAAATCACAGCTAGAACTGCACTATCATCATAGTTTTTGGACTGCTTTTGAGACAAACACCACAAAGCAAAGCTGCTAATTTTGCAAGTATAAACAGAGGACTTACTCCTCCAAGTCCAGGGGGACCAGGGGGGCCAGCGGGGCCAGGGAGTCCGGGTTTGCCATCTTTTCCATTTGGGCCCTGGGGACCCTGTAAAACACAGATAATATAGTGAGTTAACACTGTTACTGAGTGAACAGTTGCTGATAGGATGGTTTCTTGTGATTCTTAGATTATTCTACTTCAGCGATGAGCAGAAACATTCAATAATTAGATAAAGCTTAAAAACTGCAAACTGTGTAATTATATTATAAGATATGATGAAAAGGCTTCATGCCAGATACAGATGGGAAAAAAAAACAAAAGAATAAAAAATACAAATAAAATAAATGAGGTTAAGATGTTAAATAGAGCATACACTGCCCATTCACATCACTATTATTATCTGTAAACACTAGGCTCTATGGGTAATGTAAACAAAGGGGTGTGGCCTACTGAGGTTAGAAGGTCACATGACGTCAACAACCACGACACAAAATTATGCATAAAAAATACAACACATCAAATACCTAAACTACATATTTGGTAACAGTTGTTTGAACAAAGGAAGCAGAGTTGCACTTTGGCTTACCCTGTCACCTCGAGGCCCTTTGTCTCCTCTGGGACCCTGCAGTGGAAAAATCACTCAGTCAGACCAAAACACAGAGCAGAAGCCGCTTTAGCAACATGTCATCTTTTAACTATTCCTCCAGCAAAAGCCGGTGTCTGATCTAAACTACACTAGATGTGACTAAAAGCGAAAAAAAAAAAAAAACAGATTTGAATTCTATTCAATCTGTTGTATGCTAGTATCAATAAAATGTGTATGTAAACAAACTTGACCTTCCAGTGAGAGGGCAAGCAAGTTAAAACACATTTCAGTGATTACAGAAACATCACAAAGATAACCTCTGACCTTTTCCACACATAAGCTATGCTTTATGTGTCTTATATGCCACGTTATAGGTGCCAAACACATAAGAAGAACATTATGTGCTCACCTTGACTCTTCCCTAAATTGAAAAGAAGATAAATAAATGTAAGATTTATTTATTCAGTCTTTTCAGGCCATTTAGGATATATAAAACATTCAGCTCTCTGATCTTTTGCAGAAGCATGATAACAAGTAGCCATTGTAAGAACTAGCTATACATGCAAAATGTGTAATCATGAGGATAGATAAAACATGCTCATGCATAATAAAAATTAAAAAAAAAATACAGCAGAGCAATGTGCATGTGATATAAATGATCAACATATGCACAGAGATGCTAAAAAAAGTGTCCCAAACCAGACTCAACAACCTCTTAGCAGTAAGAGCACGTTAGTCCATGGAACAAATAAGGTTCTTAGATGTTACCAGAACAAAACAGCGCATATTGCACCTTTAAAATGCTGCTGCAGATGCTGCAAACACCATGCTGATTTAGGCAATCTCAACTATGAGCAGAAACATTCAAACTAATACTCATCAGGTTTTCTTACATTAGAGGGGGCTCAGTCTTACACAGTTTCATAATGTCATATTTTTTTTTATTTTGTTTTATTTAAGCAGAGGATCTCAACCATTCGTAACAGGTCTGAGATCAGCTTTCATAAAATCAAATCCAAATCAAAGAGCAGGGGAAGACTCCAAACTGACCCACAGCCAGCTGTTAGGGGCAAACCTCCCTCTGCCCCTCAGAAAGGATCCTTTGTACCAGGCCCCATGGGTGCCTCAGAGCTGCGGTTTTAGCTTTCATTGACACAAACTTTAGCCAATAGGACCCTCACCTATTCATGGACAGGAAGGGAGAAAACTGCAAGAAACAACTTGGTTCAGGGGGCAGAAATTCCTAAATGCTCTGCCGTCGTTGAGATTGCTCAAATGGTCAAGACCAACCGAGAGGTCTTCCTTTCATGGAGTATATCACAGCGTTTGGAGGAAAAATAAAAGGGGCAAAGAGACAAGGTAAAAGTATCTTTAAGAAATGTTGCTGTCATGGTTTCATGCATGTGTACTAACCGTCACTGTGGCGATGGAGAGATGAAGAGGAGGGAGAGGGAGAGGAGGAGGGTGGGGAGAGAAGAGGGGATACTCCATTAGAACATGTCATTTAAAAAAAAAAACAATGTTATATCCCATATCTGTTATTTTGAATTGTATTAACCTCTTTGTGTCAATGTAAAGATTTGTAGTTTCCTTTGCATGAGAACAAAGTCTACTAAAAAGTACTCTGTTAGAAACAAGACTGGATGCCTTCTTAGGGGACATTTAAATGTACAGTAACCATGTAAAAGTCTACAAAAATCCCATGTGCAAAGAAAATTTAGCCAAACTTAGCAACTTAGTAAATATTCAGTGTGAAACAAAAAGTTGCTCTTCTTGTGTGTTCTTGTGGCCTTTACAGCCATCTGAGGCTTGAAAATGTGACAGAGTTCAGGACTGTCAGTGCATAGCTACATTAATATCTCAAAAATATCCAACAAACTTTTCTGACATGCCTCAAACAACTAGCATTCCCGCATTGTTTATGTGCTCTAAATCTGTACGCTGTAGCACAGATATAAGCTCATGTTTTAAAAGCGTAGCTGAGGGCCATCGCCACATGCTAAACCTCTTCAAACTGTCTGCAACCAGCTTGAATCCCAATAGCATTCCAGATATTAAGGATGCTGCTGCTAACAGGCCTCAACAGGTAGTATATGCCCTTGGGACAGGAGTAGTTGGCCTGCTACTGCAAACAATACTGGTGAATATATGACATCTGTTATTGATGCTGTTTGGAATAAATGTGATTAAAAAGTGCATTTTTTTTCTTATTGTGTTAAAAAGTGGGTGCATTTTATTGATTGTGTTAAAAAGTGGGTGCATTTTACAGTTTTTTTTTTGTTCAAAAGTGAGTGCATTTTAGCCCAATTACAGTTCTATTATCCAAGACTGTGAGGCAGTTTTCATTATCGTTCATTCATGATGTCTCTATCTCTTGTATCACTCATGCAGGTGGACATGAGCTGGCCATGGCTGGATTTGGCATAGCTGGGACCTCCCCATGAACTCTTACGCCTCATGTCCAATCTCGACCACAAGGGGGCGCACTTGGACATTCAAAGTGATGTGAGACTGTTTATCTCCCTATTTAATGTACTAAAATAATGAGAGATGACCGAGAGCTTCGATTTTCAACGCAGACTATGTTTTTAAATCGTTTTGAGACCTAAATAAGAATAAATCAGGCAGTAAAGTGCAACTTAAAACAAGTTATAGAAAAACTTATTGTGTTTGACAAAATCTAGGAATAGTAAAATATGTATAGTATTTAGTCTTGTTTTTACTTTTTGATAAATAGAACTGTCTCTTTTTAAAGAGGAGAAAATCAAACTGGTGCCAAGTAGATGTTTGCACCAATGGCCACCAGGGGGAGACACCGCAGTTTCCTATAATAAAGCTTCATTAGCTGGACGCCTGGATGGAACAATATGTACAACGCCCCACGAAGTTTTTCATCCTATGTCTTAAAGAAAATTAACTTTTAGCTTATATTGACCACTCAACATGCACTAATAGTATTATAAATACACTTGGCTGACTACTTTTACAGGTCTCTTTAAAAGCGAGGAAACTTTTTTTTTTCAGGAGCGCAACTTCTCCCTCTCGGAAACTAATCAAATATAAATAATTGTATCCTTGGGAAAAGTTGAAGAATCCTTTGCATGAGCTCAATCCGTGGAGTTTTATTCTGCAGTGCTTTGAGCTGTCTCCAGGTTGACCTTCATGTAAGTCCCAAACAAAAGCCAAAGATCCTCAAGCAGTGGGAGCAAAAAAATATCCATCACAGAAAAAAAGCAGATATTCAAACTTACATTGACATGATGCTAGGTATGAAGTTACTGCAAGCAGCAACAGAATCCGAGTATCCACAAAGCTGAGCATGTCTAAGCAGACATGCAGACTCCTTGTGCTGCTAAACCCGTTTTAAACCACCCTCAAGCAGGCATACAGTTGTGGTGACACGAGTAACTCCAAACTGAGCACGAACCTGCTGCCGTGATGCTAGAATAATAAAGTTCTATCAGGCCTATTTATACGGCAGGAGGGTCCCTGGTCTGCGTGTCAAAAGTCAGCCCACCGACCAATGAGAGCAGAGAAACCCAATCTGACTCCCATCCCTCTCCAGCTCAGACTCAGTCATGTGGTGCTGCATCTCCCAGCCTCCTCTCCACCAGAAACCGTTTGGCAAAGCTTTGGCGATGATGACGAGTGCAACGTTTTAATTAGATCCATTCTTTTTGAGGACGTGGACAGCGTCGACGTTTAAAAGGGAGAAGAAGGCCTTACGTTTTTTCCCCTCTTTTTACTGCTTGCTGTGAATCCGGAGAGTCAGTAGTGAGATACGGGGCGCCCGGGCAGTCAACCTTGGGCGCACCCTAGGTTTGTGCGTAAAATGGCACATTTTGGTGCGCTTTGGTGGGCATCATTTGGCACTGAGAGGGCCTGAGTCTTCTGCACTTTGGATTTTATGGGGTACATTACATTTTTAAAAGAGTGTAGGGTTATCTATTGCATCGTTGTTGGATTTCAAATGGAACGGACTGTTAATGCGCCGTTTTTACGCACGGATTTTTATGCATTATTCTTCTACTGCTTTGGAGGACATTATTGTAACTACTTTGCTATTTTGTGTTTCTGACCAACTCCAATATCCCTCATTCAGCCAAGCAAATTTTGTCATCTTTCACGTTTTCTTCCACAGAAGTGCACTAAGCATTAAATCCACTGTCTGCTAAAATAAAATGATACTTCCTACATCTAAATATTTCTGTAACACTTCTAAACGCCTCAGATCAGATGACATTTATAGAATAAGAGAAAAAGCATTGGTCTAGTCTATCAGTGGAATGCAGTGATTCACATTCAACACACTCTGCTGGAGCTTTAGACTGACAAAAGACAGGTGTGAAGGAGAGATCTAGTTTCAATTCCTCTCTCTCGCTCTCTGAGCAGCTCCTACCTGCCCACATGACCAGACATGTCATCTATTCTACTGTTGTGACTCCAACAACACTCAGCGTGGCCCTCATACCACCTTATATCACACAGCCGTTGTCCATTCCATGAAGCACCCAGCATAATAAAAATCCTAAATTGGGACAAGTGCATTGATGAACTGAGTGATTTAACACTTGTATTTAAATCCACAGAGCACAAAAACAAATATATGGCCTTGTGGAAGCCATGTGTCCTGTATAGCTATCTTACATACATTTTGCTGATCCCAGGAGGAATTATTACAGCAAGCAATTTATGTTGGTAAATGCTTGTTGCTTTGACCAAACTTTAAAAAATGTGGACATAAGGCGGTTGGTTGACATCAAATAAACAACTAAAATCAGTTCAGAAATTGGTCAAGTTCCACCACTGTTGTTAATAACAGGCCTTTTTTCATGGAGGACATTTGGACTGTTCATAGTGATTAAAGGACAGGTGTACTGTACATAATAAAATTGACAATGACTGAATTCCATTTTGCTGCTTTGATTTCAGGGTCCTGGTGTTGTGCATGCAGGCTCACTGTCACGCTGACTCAGACACTTGGACAGAACCGAGCCATAACTAGCGTGGCACCTGTACTTTCCCTACTATGACAAGTCAAAATGTCGGCTGTAGAAAAGGTCAATTATCTTGTGATTCTCTCTCTACACTAAGCAGTGTGTCTTATCATATACCATGTATTCTAAAGCTCTGTAAGTACTCACTATTTAAACTACTCTTAAAGAGTAAAGAGACAGTAAATGAGGTTAAATCCTGGTTACAGTTTACTAATCTATTCCAAATAAATGCACAACTCATCTTTGCCTCCTGCCCTCAGACAGGCCCGCTCTCTTTCCTCCCCCTCTGTACAAGAAAAAAAGTAATTGTTGGACACTCCCGAAAAACTTCACCTCAGCTCTTCCCTAAGTCGAATCAGAAAGATAAAAAGGCAGAGAAAAAAAGAAGAGGAGGGACAAGCAAGCAAAATGAAGTGTGTTTTAAAGATGGCAGAGCTCCCACTCACTGCAGAGTTACATTCTCATGTTTGCTGCGTAGCTGAAGCCTTGAGAGACCAGACAGGCGGCGTAAGGGAATCAAAGATGGCTGCAAAGCTCCACATCATCAGACTTTTTTCTCTTGATTCAACCACGTTACACATGAAACAGACAATTATGTTTTATCCCAGGGAATAGTCACTCTCTGTAGACATTCAAAAGCATAGTTAGATTTTAAACAAAACATTCATTAGAAGATTGAAAATTTTAATGTAATTTAAAAAAAAAAAAGAGTCAAGAAAATCTGTTAAATTTTTGTAAGATAAAATTACCCTTAACTTGATTTTAAAAACAAACTCTAAAGCCTTCATTTTGATTAATTTGATTACACATTTTCTGGTATGTGTCCTGCAAGTATTTTAAAGTCCTTTTCCAGGCATTGATCAAACTCTTATGCTTATTTCCCCCCCCATGAATAAACCCCCTTTTTGCTTTATAATGGCTTTGATGTCATTTTACACATTTGGATTTTTTAGTCTGTGTGGATCTATGAGGGGCAGATTACAGCCAACCCTCATCCCTGTTCACCTTTGACTCTGCTCATCAAGCACTGCCTCTGAACAGTAATCGATAACATGAGCCTTCAGCTTGACTGGCAACTTATAACTTGTTGCTAATGTTAGATAAACCTTGTTCTCAGTCACTGCTGCCACTTGTCACTGCCATATCTGTACCGGAAACCAAATTTGTTCTACGTATGTGCAAAGATATTTGAGATTAGGTATTGACCTCGAATGGTTTGAGTCAGGACAGCCAATTGGTCAGGGGATAGGTTCTGAACAAATCCGATTTCCTGTAGGGAACAGGTAATGAAATGAAAGTGAAACTTAGCTCACTGATACGTAAACTGCCTTCTCCTCTGGTGAAGTAGGTAGAGCTGCGACTGAAGCAGCTATGTGATGTGCTCATCAGGTATGTGACTCCCCCAACACTCGTCCACAATCACCTTCACCCCTCGGTGTGGTGGTGGAGACCTTAGAAAAAAACACAAAGTTAGCATGTAGCTAGCTTTGAGGTGTTAAACAAGAGGTAGTTAAGGTTGGGGTTAAGGTCATAGTTAGGGTTACATCTCATAACTTGTAGGGTGAAACGCATTCATTTATAATTTATTATGAAGTGGATTATTGCAACGTTTGGCCGTAAACTTGGTCAAGTTCCACCAAGAAATTATTTTCGGTGTATGAATATATAGAAAATATCAACTGAACTGAATAGGCATCATCTTGGGGTCTATAATGATACACCTATGTCCGACACCCTTCTTTTTGCTGTAGTTATGGGATTAGTTTAAGTTTACTTTAAGTTTATGACGTAACAAACCCTGGAGATCAGAATCTGTGTTTTTGCTACTGTCACTGGTATACTGCAATTCCTGGGTAAAGATGCTGAGCCATGGTGTTGACTGCTAATTTTTGCTCATGATATGTCTTGTAGCACATAAAAACCCACCATATGTATGTTACAAAAGGGTAAAAACTTGATTTTCACTGGAGGGGTCTTTTTAGGCATTTTCAGGAGACAAAACTTCTATTCCAAAAGAATGTGAGATTGTCCTGTGGGTTACTTTATCACTGGGAGCAGACAGTGAGTTTAGGTTACCTAATGCATCTGCAAACTGTTGATTTATTCAAGTCTTTATTCTCCTGGGAGGCAGTTGGTAGCAGCAGAAAAACTAGTAACCTGGCCACATTAGTTTAGCCTCCCAGTTTAACCTCAAATGTAGTGACCAAAGAAACCCCTGCCTTCACAGTTTATTGTCCTTTCAAGCGTGCTTTTACTCATGAAATAACAATGGCAGAGTGTAAAAGTAAAGTCAGTTAAACTGAAATTCAACCAGATTTATTCCTTTCTTCTCCTGGACATTTTTTTTAATCCCTCGGCCATTTTGAATCTAACATTTTGCTCCTCTCCTCTGCTGACTCCCATAGGGCTGCCAGCTGGGCCTGCAGACGGATTCCTCCAGATGTGCTGCGCTCTCATTGGCTTGTTCAATTTGTTTCCTCACTGGCCCCCCCCACTGAGTCTCATATTAACATTGTGATGCGGAAGAAAGAGCTGAGGATTATGGGTGGAGCAGATCCTGTCATGTCAGAGGTGGCTGTCCACCTGTCAGCCAGCTGGTAAGAAAACAGCAGTGAGATAAAAAGAAACAAGATATGATCAAGTGCTGTATGCCTAGGTGGCAATGTATATCTGTCACATCCTTGATAGCGAAACACCAGAGTATATCTGATGTTATTAAGTCACAGTGTGGCTATGAATCACAAAAAAGATCACTTTAAAACACTTTAACTGGCGGGATGTAAGGCCTTAAAATCATCAATTGAATGTCAGTATCTTGAATATAAAATATATTAATGTAAAGAATTGAAATTTTCATGTAGGATTCTCATATAATCTAAGAAATTAAACAAACTGTTGTATTCTTCTACTGTAAAATAAAGTGACTTGTATAGATATATGTATGTGGCCCACACACTCAGACACTGGCAGCTGTCTGTAGAGGAAGTTTAGAGACGGAGCGGATAGAAAGAGAAAGTTGGTGATTAAAGAGGAGGAGCACAAACACATACCTATAATCCTTTCAGCGACTGAGGGAAAGAGAGAGACGACAGAGATGAGAAAAGATCAAAAATACAGTTGAAGGTTGAAGGAAGCAGAGAGAGTGATGGATAAAAAGGTTCAGACTCACTGCCCTCTGTGACACTCACACACACACACACACACACACACACACACACAGAGGCACTAATTAAACAGGGCACTGCACACACACGCACGCATGTGCGCGCGTGCACACACACACACACAGACACACACACACACACACACACACAGACACACACACACACACCAGCAGACATGCAGGGGCGGTTGAGGTTTTCAAATTACAGCCTATATTCTAGGCAGTTTTTCTCTTTCTCCTCTCTGAACACTTGCAACGAACTTTCCACGCAGGAGTACTGTCGGAAAAACTAGAAACTATGAATCTCAGCTTGTCTATGACAAAAATGCTTTTGTTAAATAATGAATTAGAATTTTTAAGATGTGGAGTGTAGGATGGTATGATAGGAATAAGCAGCCACTGCAGATTTTTTACATCCTGGCACCAAAGAACACCCCACCAACCGATCTACAGCTCAAAGTAAAACATTATAAAGCCACTTGCCATTAACCACAAGTCATATTAGACCATGTAATATCGCAGCAGATACTGAACTATGATGTTTTACATTACTTGTGAATTTGGCCATCATTTGTAAGAGGAAGCTTGTGTACTTCTCTCAAAAGTTAATCCTTTTTTAAAGGGACAGTTGCACCCAAAATCAGACATACACATTTTTTTCCTCTGACATGTAGAGCTGTTAACCAGTCTTGATTGTTTTGGTGTGAGTTGCAGAGTGCTGAAAATATCAGCCGGAGAGATGTCTGACTTCTCTCCAAATTAATGCAACTACATGGCACTCAGCTTGTGGCGCTCAGAACATACAAAAATTAATTTGAAAAACTCAGCAGTAATTTCTCTTTTCAGAAATAATGACCTGGTTACTCGAGATAATCTACAGACCTTGTTGTGAGCAGTTTCATGTAGGAACTATTTTCCCTCTAAGGTACTACATCCGCCAGCTGTATCACCTCACAAAAGGAGATGTGTAAATCAACAGACGAGAAGCTCTTACCCATAGAGACAGAGTACAGATAAGTCCTGTTCGCTCCGCTTTTCAACAGCTCAAAGCGCTTTCACAGGACATGTCACATTCACCCAGTCACAAACATTCACACAGTGGTGGCTGCTGTATAAGGTGCCACCTACTAGGTAGCAACCATTCATATGCATTCACACTCCAATGACCCCGTATTGGGAGCAATTTGGGGTTCAGTATCTTGCCCAAGGATACTTTGACATGTTGCCTGGAGGAGCCGGGGATCAAACCGCTACCCTTCTGATTAGCAGACAACCCACTCTACCTCGGAGCCACAGCCGCCAATATCTCAGCAACTCACACCAAAACGATATGGATTGATAAATAGCACTACAAGTCCCAGAAAAAATATGTGTTTTTGATTTTTGGTTGAACTTTTCACTTAAGCCCAAATATTATTATTGGCTGGACCATCCTTTTAAAGAGAAATATTCTAGCTGTGAGCTGAGTCATTCCCATCGAATTTAGCTTACATATTTGGGATCTTTGAAACGTTGGGTTTGAACAATGTCTGGCTGCACAGCATGAGTTTGTAATGACTTGTTCACCAGCATGTCAATCAATAAGGCAGCAGCTATCTATACTTATAGGGCAATGACTCAGTTCTTTTCCATTTAAGGTTTTAAAGTTTGAACAGGCTCAGTGGGACGTTCAAAGTAGCAGTGGCATTTGGTTAATTTAGTTAACAAGCTAACAGCGCTTACAACGGATCAACAATGTGCTACTGCATTTTTTGAAAACACTACATATCACACAGAAGCCAGAGACTGTGTCGTATTATTTTTGCTGTGAGCTGTAAAGTCATCACTTCTCAGCACGTTGCAGAGTCTCTCTTCCTCTGTGTCGCTGCCTGTACGCAGGTGCTTGTACCAAAGAGTAGCGTGAAAGTCACGAGCGTTTACTACGCTTAAAAAAGCTGGGGACCAAAACACCCCCCAGAAGTCTCCTGCACAGCACATTGACAAGCGAACAACTAAACAAAACGACTGCTCGACTTAAAGCAATTTCAGCCGACTGAGGGGTCTCTGACTGATGATTCGACTCTCCGAATTTCAAGGGGCAGCCCTAAATATTTCCTTGTTTTATCAGGTGATAGGCAGGGAATCACTACTCCTTCAGACTGTCAGTTTCAGAAAGCATCAACTGGTTGCAAAAAGCGTAATAGTCAGGCGTGTCGATTTATTTCGATTTAGAGGAGAACCTGGAGGTTCCTGGCACTCGCTCAAGTCTTTAAGCATGACGATTAAAAAGGCTGGCTGAGTCAAAGAATTCAGCTCTCTCGTTGGCTCAACAGGCCTGAGCGCATATCAGCATGCTGGGGCCACTGACATTATTCCCCCTGCTGTCTGACTCTGTAGCACCCAGGAAGGAAGGAACTGGGGGGAAACTAGTAAAAGACAGGCCAGGGCTTTTTAAGGAGCACTCATTTACTTTAAGTGCTTCAAATTATACAACACACCCGGCCAAGTTTGCGATGTGTCTGTATGTATGTAACGCCTTTCCTCGCTCTTTCCCTTCCTTCTCTTGCTTCTACCCCTTCCTTGTATCATTTCGTGTCTCCCCCTGCCTTCACCACCATCTCTTCGGCTTTTTCTCTTCCTCCTTGTCTGCCTTCTCTCCCTCAGGTTACCACATCTGCAGACTGTTTCCACTGGAATATATTTGTTGAACTTTTAGACTTGAGCTGCCGGGAGGCGGGGTTATTGAAGAGTTGGTCTAATGTCAGTCTGGGGATGGGTGCAGGGAAGGAGTGAGGGGTAAGGGAGAGTATAAATATGTGTCAGGAAACACAAGCGAGCATGGTGGAGGAGTTGAGTCACAGTGAATAGCTGTTCCACTGGAGATACACTTAACAATCACAGAAAAAAATAGCTTTTCTCCATGGCTTCTTGCATCTTTCTTGCATACTTCTGAGGATTTATCAAAATTGAAGCAAAGACTATCTTCCCCTAAAAAACTTTCCGTCAATGAAAGATCTGAAGTGATGAGAAAGAACGTGAGAATTGCAAAAAGAAGTAGGAGGCAAAAAGGAGAAAATTAAAGTAGGGAACCTCCCTTGGCTGGGACTAACACATGGTTAGATTTGCCTGTGTGTCCACATGACTCACAGTCTGGTCAGCAAAGGCATAATAAACGTGACAGAAATATCCCCGCACAATGTCACCAGAGTCCACGGCAGGCAGCTAATTGCTAGATAGAGCAGAGCCGCGGTTTGAGAGGGGAAAAAAAAGTCCAACTCATATAAATGGAGTGCAAGAGAATGTCCATATATATGTGTTTTTTTTCTTTTAATCTTTTTTTCTTTTGAAAGGCTGCATGAATATGCAAAAGCGTCAAGTTGATCTTTTGATAGAGTTCAGTCAAGGTTTTGGCAGCCATATTAGCGACTGTTCTCACAATGAGGAAATCCTTCTTACTTTACTACTTTATAAATCGTCCCTTTAACTGGGATATTTGTCTTCATCCATCATGTTTGGGTAACTAATCCTTTCAACGTAATAGAGTGCAAGAAGTTAAAGACTGACTTTGTAAGAATTAAAACTCAGTATTTGCAATATCTTTGTTGTGACTTTAGGACAATTAAGATCCACTAGAGCCAGTTGTTAGCCACGCTTGCCACGCATGACTCCAGGGAGTGCCATGTCAGTCTGTTGGTTAGTCTACCGCTTTGGTCCAGACTATACATCTCAACATTTATTGGCTGATGAAACTTTGTACACAATTCATAGAGCCCAAAATATGAATCTGAATGACTTTCTGTAGCACCACCAGCAGGTTGACAAATTAATGATATTTGAGCAAACTGTCTCCATTGCTATGACATTAGATGCAAATATTCATGTTCCCTGCAGGATGAATTAACAGCTTTGGATTCTTTAGTTTTAAATCTAGCATCATTAACGGGTCAAAAGTTTAGTTTTTCCAATACTTTGCTTCTACCATTGACTGTAGGCCAGAGATACTCAGTCAGTTAATCTAGAATGTTAAGACTTTTCTAGGATTTTAGCAAATTTTAATGACTTTAAGATGTTTCTACGATTTTAGGATGTTTCTTGGATTTTAGGACAGTAAGGGCTTAGCTAGGACCACTGCTGGAGGGTGCAAGGGATTCTCTACTGGCACTTTTTTGATGGACAAGTTCTATTTTTAAGGTTGATTCATACTCTCTGGTACCATATGTATACTAATAGTACAAAAACTGTTACCAGTGTGAATCACTTTATTTTGATCGTGCGTTAGAAAATGGTTGTGGGACCACCAGGCACCCTATTGGGGGCCAGATTTGGCTGGCGGGGCATGAGTTGAGTATAACGGCTGTAGGCTACATAAATATGGAGAGTGCCCCCAAGACGTTCACCAAGTTTTGAAACCGATTTTCGTAGTGGTCAAACAATGGAATACCAACTTCTGAAGTTGAAGTTGAAGTTTAGGATAAGAAGTTGAAGTTGCCCCCCCCCCTCCATAGACTACATTGTAAAATAGATGTCTGTGAATCAGTGGATTATATTTTTTTTTTGAGCATCACAACCCCTGGGAAATAGTTATTTTTACTATTAGGATTTGATCCATTCGGTCCAATAACAATTTGTTATGTTATGCATTTTGTCATGTTAGCAAGGTGCCAGACTGGAAAAGCCAGAGGAAGAAAATATTGTTTTTTGGTGTCATAACCACTGAGAAACTTTCATAAGAATGCACAGGGGCCCCACCAACGGCGCTGTATCTAGTTCTTTATATATTTCCATGGCATAGACTCTGGCTCTTAAAGTTATCAGGTGTAAATGATCGCAGCATCTGTAGCCAGGGAGTTTTGGCTTTATTTCTGTAGAGTGGTAACAAGTGGAAACGTGTTGGCCATCTTTATATACTGTCTCTCACTGAACTGGCATTTTCTTGATTCCTAATTTTGTTTTAGTATTAGCAAATATAAACATGCGAACATGCCAAACTAAGATGATTAACATGGTAAACATTATACCTGCTCGGCATATTAGCATTGTTTATATTATATTATACTATATTAGCATTTAGCCAGTCACAGAATTATTAGTCTTGAAATATGCTGGATTTAAACTGTATGTAGGCTATGTAGCAAAGCTTTGTAGTTTTAATGCTCATTGATGAACATTTTTCAGTAGACTCAACTTGCAAACCCCAGAAGGAAACTGTTCCATTTTTACAGTCTATCAGACTCCTCTGAGTTGTAGGAGGCATGGCAGACCAAGTTCTTCAAAAAATGGAAAAATATATCGATTTACAGTTACAATTACATGTTTTTTTAAATGGTTAAATTGAGGTTTGTGATATGTCTCTGATGCTTCGTGTAAGCAAATGTTTCAGGGACAGTTTTGATGAAGGATCCAGGAACTGCAAACTGTGCTAAACAGCTTTAATCCTGTTTAGTGAAACCAGTGTTTTGGCCGTTAAAGGGTTAAGCTGAACTCAGTTATGGTGAGCGGAGGAGAGAGCGCTGAAATCTTTTCCATATTACGGCACACATGAGGAACACATTTAAGTGAGTTCAGCTGTCTGGAGTCTCTCTCTCTCTCTCTCTCTCTTTCTCTCTCTCTCACTCTCTCTCTCTCGTGCTGGCTGGTTAGGGGCGAGTTCAACACAGCAGTATATCATTACACATCTGGGAAAATGCACTCAGAGGTCCGGATGACACACCAGAGAAGAAAAGAGACAATACACTCCATCTGTAACTAACCTCTGAAAGACAGAGTCTCAAAAGAAGAAATGGTAAAAAGAGAAGATTTACCAAATTCTCTAACACAACAGCATGCACCAAAAAACAACCACTTTGTTTCCATAAGAGCTACAAGAGAGAACATCAGTGTTGTTATGAAGCCAATAACATCCTTATACTCTCAAAGAAAAATCACTTTAAGCCCAGCAAAAGATCTGAACAAGACAAACCGTGGCATTGATATTAACACTAATGGAAATCTGAGACTTCAACTTCTTTCTCTCCTCCGTCACTTCCCCTCAGTAACTCCACCTCTTTCAAATCGCTCCTGTTCCTGCAGTTTTATTTCAGTATGATGGATGCAGACTGGCCAAGCTTTCAGGAGGGAGGCATCTTGCAATTCTTTTTTTTTCCAGTATGGAAACTGTTGTTTCCCTTCAGTCCCAGGTCCACATACCACAATAATATTGCTTCCATGACTTCAGCTGCGTCTGAGAAGTTCTCTCTGCAGATACTATTTGCTAGAATAAACTGCTGCAATGCCATCCCTGTTTCTGTCTTCCTTTAGACACTAACATACAAAGACGATAGGGTCCCTGCAGTGAGAATGATGAGTGGCAAACAAGAGTTATAGAGGTGAGGTCAAAGTTGAGGAGAAAAAAAAACTCCACGCATCACCAAAAGGGCCACATATGCCACCCCCCTCATGCCTGACCTCAACCCTTCCATGTCCTGTAAAGGAGGAGACACATTTGAGGGAACTAAAAAAGAAACCTCCTATTTTCATCCTATTTCACCATTATTTCTTATTGTCTCTCATCTAAGGATCCTGTCAAGTGTTAGCTTTGCTTTTGTTTACTTCATCATTTAACATTTGAAGTGGTCTCACATCACTGCCAGGGAATTTGCAGCTAATTCATAATTCACCTCATTTTGGTGGAAGTGAAACCATTCACCACTTTAATACTTGCAGAAGAAGTCTCAGAAGTCTTAAAGGAAATAGATAAGAAAGCACAAAATTGAAAGTCTGCACCCTTTTCTGTCTCTTTATCCCTGAGGAGTTACTTTGATTAAAAGAAAAAAGTTTCTTCTGTGGTGTTGTACATCTAAGTTGAAATGAATCCCCTTGCATTCAGCCTTGCTCACACAGTTTGTGAGTTTTTGTTAGGAAAAGCTCCAGTGTCTGGCCTCTCTGTCTTTACGGCTGCAGTCGGTGTGACAACAAGGAAGTAAAATGACTCCTCCAGACCTCCTCCGCACTTGAATGATTTCACAGATGGGGAGGAGGAGAACGGTCCACAAAAACAGTTGGAACTTGTAAAAGCTAGGCAAGACTTCTGATGCAGGAAAAAGAAGGTTTCTACTTTACCTTTCTTACATTCATGTTGCTGTACAAACCCTTGGTGGGATATTTGATCTTGTTACAGACAATTCCTCTAATCATTACATCTTGATAAGTTTCGTTATGTTGTACAAGAACTGGGATATAATTCAAAGTCATATCTCAAAAGTCTCAGAACAGTAAAACCCATTTAACTTCTTTATGTTAGAGTTAATTTTTATCTTGCCATAAAAATGGCGTCACATGGCTCACAAGTTGTGATTTCATTGTTTGGCCATGAAAATTGGTTTCAAAGACAGAATAAAGTTGATTTTGAGATGAGACCAAAACCTTCAAAAGGTGGTCTTGAGATTGGTCACACTTTTGATCACAAGCTTTGGTTTAGGGTTGATAATCACCTCGTTAAAAATGTTAAATAAATCATATAAATACTACTAACCTACTCTGTCTTGGATGTATCCATAATCATAAAGTCCAGTCTCTATACACCATATACATTTACCTGTTTATAACCTTGTAGAATGACAACCTAATAAATAAAGAAATGTTAGCATTTTACATTTCTGCAAACCATAGATATGTTACATTATGTATGTTTCAAATGGTTTATATTTATGTTTTACTTGTACCCAGCTGGCCACTGACGTCAGTGGAATTAGGTTGTGACGTCAGTCTGATGTTGAATATTTATGACAAATGATGAAGATTTTGGTAGTTTTAACTTGTGTTTAAGCAGAATCCAAGTTTTCCCGAATTACTCATGCCAACATAATCTTGAGGTAGAATAACACCATTTAGTTGTGAGCTATGATGAACAAAACCAAACTACAAAAACATCAGAATGTTTACAGATACACAATGCCAAATTTATAAAGAGGAGATCCAAAGTGTGTCTCTTTTTTTTCTCAGCAAATTGGCATTACCACCTCTTTGGCTGGACTTTATTGTATCTATGCCTATAAAAAAGTAAAGATGAAATATGGTGATGTTTTCTTTTTCTATTTCAAAAGTTTATTTCCAGGGGAAATGAATGAGAACTTTTCAATTAATGACTTTTTATAGTGATTCCTGTGTGACTTTGTAGTGGTCCTCTTATTATTTTCTAAGTATAGCATTTAAAAAATAAGTATATTAAACTAATATCTTTTTTATGTTTTGGTTGAAAATAGAGGGTTTTGTTTTTAAATTAAAACGTTTTTAAAATTAAAATTATTTTGAAATTAAAGTTTTTTTGACAGTGTCTCCAGCCAAATGGGCACATTTTTGGCTTGAGCCTCCTCTATGCAAGCCTAGTGCCACCCTTAATATGAACCTCTCCAGTGTGTGAAGCAACATGGTGTCACCCTTGCCATTCTGGGACATACAGGAATTGGCTTGGAGTCACGTGACCATACACCCAGCCCACCTTTGTAGATACACCATTAACTGATGAAGGCCACAAGCCGAAACATGTTAGTCTTTCAATAAAGTTGTTCTAAATACTACAAGTATTACTGAAGTTTCTATACTGATGTCAGATACCAGCTGGGTGGCGCACATGTTGAAACTTTAGGTTTCTCTACATGTTCGGTTTTCAATTTTATTTTGTGACAACACTATGGTTATCATATAGTTAAGTTTAGGTTATGATCAGGAAAAGTTATGATCAGGAAAAGATCAGGTTATGATCAGGAAAAGATCTTCTTTCGCTTTAAAACACTTTGATTTGTTGCCACAAACATGACTGGAAATGTGTCCCTAAAAAATACCCAGTTTTGTCACAGCAAACATGACTGAAAATATCCTAATGTGTTGTTAAAAATACCTGTTTGTTGGTCTTCAACAGTGGTCTGCTGATGTCTGCTGCTTAGAAGCCATCTCATCTGGATGTCATGCCATCAATCATCCCTTCCTCTTCCTGATGAGAAGCTCAGCTCAAACCTGAACTACGCCACTTTAGAAATGCTGATATGTGTTGTACAGAAACGTAGAACATTTTATTCTGGCGGGCTGACAATGAAAAATAACTGAACTGGGACCAACTCAATGCACTGTAACATTGCTGTAATTCTGCTCCCTCTGCAGAGATTTGTTGGTGAAATGAACCACTAAAAGCGATTGCACCCTGCCTCTACTGGGTTAAAGGCTTAAATGAGCACTTTAACAGTCTGCCACCTGCTTCCAATCAAACCTCCACCTGCCACATAAAACACCTGGTGGATGCTTGCTGAGGGCAATCAGCCTGTTAAACTTCCCTGAGCATGTGGTTAAAAAGTTGTGGCCTGGGGACAGAGAGGACTGCTGTCACAGCTGATTTTAGATGTTTGACTCATCACTTTGGGATATGATGGAGAAATTATGAAGCTTTTGTGTAACATTTTTTGTTAATTCTTCTTCTAATTTTTAATTCATGTCTTTCAATAATGCTTAAAAGAAAAGTTAGAGCTGTCAGAAGTGAAATTCTTTGTTGAAATGTCTAATTCAAATAACATATTAGTAGACATGAAAAGATGATTAATTTAGCAACAACACAAAGGTGAAGACTGGAGAGCTAACATGACTGATGTACACTGCAAATTTGACTCCATGCAGCACATTTTTTGAACGTGCTCATGTTTTTGGTAAACTGAACATGTGAATTTTTTATTTATTTATTTTTTTTTTTACCAAAAATTATTAAAAAAAACTAATTTAAATACTTGGATCACTACGCATATATGAATGTAGTTGAACTACCAGCCGTTTAATTACATGAAGTTCACTACTCTCCAACATTGTGAATATCTGAAGGAATTTCAACAAATCAGTAAAGATTCACAGAAAAAAAAAGTTCTTATATTTTTTACAACACAGCCACATAGACAACATTTCTAAAACAACACATTAAGTTGAAGCAAGCTTGGGAAATATCTGCATGTGAATGATAATCACAAAGTTTTATTTTAAAAAACAACAAACAAGCAAACAAACAAAAAAAGGTTATGCATGTAAAGTAGTTAATTTTTAGGACTGGGCCGAATGTTGACTAGTTAACTGTATGAACTGTGAGCAGTCTTTTGTGAACGTTGTCTAAGTCTGTGTACGTGTGTGTGTGTTTGGGGGTTGGGAGTACCATTAACATCCGTCCTCACAGTTGAACATGTTCCATATGTTGTTGTTTGTAACTACACACTTTGTACTTGAACTTTTGTGTTAAAGAGTGAAAAAAAGTCACCTTGCTCTCATGTCTTTGTGTTTATTAGATCAACAGCCTGTGGATTCGGAATAAATCCTGAAAAACTAAGTCAGGATCTGAGATCTTTTTTGTCTCCATTTGATCACCCTGTCTGGGAGCAGCGTTACCTCTTGCATTTTACTCAGCTGCTGTGTCACTTTTTCCACCCGCTCAGCCAGTGGGAGGAGGAGGAGGGCTGCAGCAGTGGAAAGCTAAAGCTATGTGAGGAAGACATCTCCTATCGGCTGCAGGAAAACCAGCCAGCCTTAAATTCAAGACCCCGGCATTGTTGGGCAAAGATACCTGATTTTGCTGAAAAACTATTATATATGAAACTGAAATAATGAGAACGAGGTAGTGGTGTGCTTGAGGACTGTCATCATATGTAACTGTATAAAAAATCAGTTCAGGTGCTCTTGAAAAGATGTTGTCATGATAAGAGGAAAAAACACTTCAGGCACTCCTGTGTAGAGCAGGAACAACTGCACTTACGTTAAAAGGCTTATATCAAAGCATGGCTACTGGCATTAAAACACCAAAAGTAAAGTGAATGCAGGTGGGTGACAGCAGTGGCTCACAATGAGAAGCCATTTTGAAGATGGCACGTCTCCATAAGTTTTCAGAATAAAAATATGTTACAGAATTTGTCTTGTTTCTTTGTTATTAACTTTTTTTTGTCTCTCTCTTTTATACTTATTTTTTAGGTTATTTTCTGATACACTTTATTAATTTCTTGTTAATTTTTTCAGTAATTTCATCTTTCATGCTCATTGCCTTCTTCCAATGTTTTGAGAGAAATCAAGCTAGTTTGCTCTGGTTTCAAAGGGTTAACCAGTCCCTTTAAGATTAACAATATATTTTACAAGACACCTAGCCAAGACAAAACTTTAACGAAAAAGAGTTATAAAGTCACAGACAAGAAAACCACAAGAGAAACATAGAAGAACTTAGTAAGACAACATCTTACTTTCATTTCGTCAAGCGTTAAACATCACATCACATATGTAATAATGTTTACTTTCTTTATGACATTTTTCAAATTATAATGTGGAATGGGAAAGGGACTAATTATAGACATGGAAGATGGAAAGTTTAAACAAAGAATTATCTTTATAGTTGCCATTTTATTTTTTACATTGTCTCCATTTTCTTCCAATTTCTAACATAACCTATATTCAACTCTACTAATTCTTCTAATATCAAACTTTTCACATATCACCCTCACACTCAATTCTGCTGGTGATTCTGTTTCAGACAGTTAAATTAAGCTGCAATATTATAGTTTCTTGAGGGTCACATGAAATGGAACGAAGTAAAGAGTTTGCCGAACCTTCAGTGGGAGCTACACTTGGTCACAGCAGGAGGAGCCTCTACATCGAGACCCCCGTCCTGCAAGGAGGAGCTGGGAGGAAAACGATGCTAATGATGAGGAAGCATAATCCAAAGTCAGAAACATGTGAAGTATATTAAAGGAGAAGCCTGTTCAGAGACGATAAATGAGAAAGCAGAACATGAAAGACAACACTAAAGATATTAAACAAGAGTTAGTTTAATCTATGCTTCATTTAATTAACTCTTTATCACACTGATTTAATTAAACTGTGTTGGCCAAGCATTAAAAATTCATGATTTAATGGTGAAATCTGTGATGATTGTAAGCTGTCTCTAATGAGCAATAACTTAACGTATGTAAGTGTGTGAATGTATTTGTCCACAAAACTAATAGAAAGAAAAATTCTTTAAACCCTCTGGTATACAAAAAGCCATTGTTGGGAGAGGAAATTTAAACATTTTAAGGATATCTCTATACATATGAATGCACATACTTGTACACGCAATGGCATCTTTTTTTCCTCTTTCTCCCCTCTTCTAAAAATCCTCCTCGTTCAGATATTCTAGTTTCACAAGCTCCACATCATCACTTCTCCTCCTCCTCTTCTCTGCCTGTAGCACAGCTTGTCTGGATCCATGGTTTTGGATCACAGTCCAAATGTTAGGGTTTGCTGTCCAGAGAAAACACAGTGCAGAGCCAAACAAAGGGAGGAAAAAAAAAGGGAAACTCAAGTTACTGCAGGGAACAGTTCTCTGCGTCCTGTGATAATGTTAAGAGATACAGATTAGAGTCACTGCTGTTTGTATTTGATATGGATTCACACTGCTTTGTTTCAAAGCTCTGAAAAAGCCAAATTTGCACCATTTATTTAAAACACAGAACAGTGCACAATAAAATATATACAAATAACATAAAAATAGATTTATTCCCATGATTCTCCTTTCTTTATATATGTATAAAAAGATTGCTTTTCAGCAAAGTCGAGCATATTCTCAAATCACAATCCATTAATTACAATGTTTTTGGAGCATTGGGAGACTTAATTTAGGAAAGTAGAGTACACTAATTGGTGAAAATGCTGCTTGCTTCAGGAAATCTCCAGGTGAGTTCCCGCTGAGCGGCTGTAAGCACAGGTACTTTGTTGGGAAGTTTGTGGCTGACCAAATATGTTTATTACAGTCCTCAGTCACAGACAGCCTGGCCTCATGGTGGCTTTATGGTTTGTGCAGGTGAGCACAGTCACACATCACATTAGCAGGGCGCCACCTCTAAAACTAGTGCACATGCAAAGGATGAAGGCATTGTTCTGATGATGTAAACATGAAAAAAACAAATAATATCATAGGACAGTAATAAATTTAAAGCCTTTAATTGTCCTTTCTACACTATGTGTAGCCTCACGTATATTGTTAATAACAATGAAGATGAGAATAAAATGCATTAATTATTTCTCTCTATGTAAATAATGGACACGCATCAACTCAGTCAATATTAATTGATGGCACAAGGAACAGCTGGACATCCACAGATCATGTTGTAACTTGCTAATTAACAAATTGCTCACCTTATGCGAGTACTCAGTAAGTTACAGACAGCTCCACGGGAGCTTGTTGTCTCGGCGTGAAATGTTTTATGTTTCCTGTACAGCCCCTGAATATGTTGCTTTGCATAGCTATGGAAAAAAAATGTGGTTTTCTCCGTGAGAAACAAAATGCCTCTTAGAACATAAAACAAAAAAAAACATGTATTTTAGCATAAGATGGTCAGGTTATATATATCTATGTATGACAACACATAATGTGTGCCTGTGTTTCATCCTGTTCTCATTTCCAGGTCGTTAAAAAACCCAATAATGGTTTGTCATGACACTTAGCGTCAAATAGTGATGCACAGTTACCTTGAGCATCACTAAGTGATGCATAGTGATGACACGTAGTAAACAGTCGCTGATGCATTATTATGGATCCCACTGTTTTTCTTGGAAAGTCCCACCCTGTTGTACTGTGATTGTTCAGTACTAGCTCTAACGATGTCTTCTTTGCCCTAACCCAAACCGCCTCCAACCTCGACACGTCAACACGATAAGTACTAGCCAGTCAGAGCACAGCAGGGCAGGACATGCAAAGAAAAGCAATGGAATCCATAAAAGCACATCATGATTAGGTTTAAGTACAAAAAAAAAAAAAAAATGATGTTTATAACTTAATAATGTAATGCTATATTAAAACAATGCTAATTATGCTGTCTTATGAAACGTGAACTTGGTCAAAGTCTTGTTTTGTTTGACCCATCTGCCTCCCATCCTACGTGGACTTTCTTGCTCTTTATCCCTTTGAAATCTGGATCATTATCTCTTTTCCAGTGCCGATGCCTTTCACAAGTACTCAAATCTTTAAACTCTAAGCAAATTAGAAAATTTAAGAAATTTCAATAAAAAAGCTGGGAAAAAAGAAGAAATCTCCTGTCAAGTGTTTTCCATGTTTTTTGTTTTGTGTCTTACTTTCCCTTTTCTTTTCTTTTCTTTTTCTTTTAGTGTGTGCTAATTTTCATGTACTTTTCTTATACTTTTTACTTGCTATTTTCTGGGTAATTTCTCTTCAAGTTACCCATTGCCTTCCTACCCTGTTTTTGAAAGAAATCAAACTCATTTGTTCAGGTTTCAAAGGGTTAAAGCACATCAGTTTCTCTGTGTGTCAAATATTGCTGCGGATGGATTCACATCGTGGTTAGTGAAATCCTAATGCATCTCATCAAGATGTTAGAATTTGCCTTTGGAGTCTATGTCACACGCCAAAGGGCGTGACAAACTTCAGTATCCAGCATATTCTCATACAACAGTTCATATGATATCCCACGAATTAGTGCCGTGCAAATTAGGCCCCTTACTTAACATAATGTTGGCCACTCAAGGCCTAGTTATGAAGGTTATATTTAGGCTAGTAAAGCTACATAGTATAGGTTTAGGAAAAGAAACATGGTGACGAGACCTTAAAATGACTAAAAGTTCAAGCTAAAGCTTAAAATTCCTTTCAGCTTATGGATCATGTGATAGAAACCTTCACAAATACATAGGTCATACACAAATAACTGGCTCATGATTACGTGGTATATGTACTAATTTTAGTGCCTAAACATCTGTGTATGAGAACAGCCTGAGGTATCGGACAACCTGGAGATGAGAACAGACTGGCTGGTCATGGTTGTAACAGCCTCAACGTAAGTGCAATTTTCTTTTTGCTAAACTATTTTGCTGTATGCCAAAGTTGTGCGATCACTTATGCAGGCTCCTGTTTGTTTGTGTACATGTATACATGCATGTGTGTGAGAGTGAGCTCATGTTTGTGTGTATGTCCGGGCATGGTAAAAAAAAAAAAAAAAAAAAGCCTCTGCCACACCTGGAATACATTACATCCTTGTGGAGCCATGTGTTAGGCACATGAGCCTTAAAGTGGCAGGGGTAGTCTTTCCCACATTATAGTCAATAGTAAAGTCCGCACCCCCCGCCAACCTGGCTGTTTGGACTGGCCCAATGACATCATCTTGAGCCGGACCCCTTGTTGTCTTTTTAGGGCGATATAATAGCCGTCCTTCAGCTACCTTTCTGCTCCTAATTACTGGTCAAGGAGTCGTCTGATGCTAACTTTTAAGTTAACATAAAACACTTGTTTTGGGTAACAAATGTACGCAACAGATCTTTAAAAATTTCAGCGTTCTCGGGATCTTTCATTGTGAAGAACTGATGATTTTCTTCCAGTGCACATCAAACATCTCCAGAATTAGCTCATGTAGTTTTGGTTTTGGGAAGTCTTTCTCATTTAACTATAGGAGGGGTTTGTGCAGATCTACAGTGTATACAGGCCACCAGATCCACCAGACTGAGTGTGTGTGTTTGTGTGTGCTGACCTCCTCTGCTGGTTAACTCTGGAGGTTTGGCTCATGATGGAAGAAATTCCATTTGAGATTTACAGATGGTTTTATTTTTTTTATTTTTTTCCAGTTTCTTTTGTCTAGTCCCTCCCACTCTCTCTCTCTCTCTCTCTCTCTCTTTCTGTCTCTCTCGTTTCTTGAGTGCTCAATGGAAAATCACCATCATCCCATATGCTCGCTTGTGTGTCTGTTCAAACTAACTCAGTCAGACAAAAATCGTGCACTGTAGCTGAGTTTTAAGGAACTAGTCGTTGTATTTCAAAGCCATGTCCTTTAAATTCACCACCCTACTTATTACCCAGACTAGACGAAATGCATGACCAGCATTTATCAAGACAACACACAGGCCACGTCCCCCCTTTTGTCAGACGTCTATTTATGCAGTTTGTGGATGAGTCAGAGGCGGCAAGCATAAACTAAAGAAGGGGAGATAAAGAGAGAGACGGGTTAACATTGAGTTTAGAGACTTTGGGGGGAGAGGGGTTAAGTGAGAGAGAGGGAGAGAGAGGTTAAAAGACATGGGGGGGTAAAGGAAGGGGGAGGTTTCAGGGTAGAGCAGGCAGCCCATGACATAGCTAAAGCATGAGTACATGCCTGTTGGCTGACGTCCACTGTGAAAGTTCTGCATCTGGTAAAAATCTACTGCCTCTGCTTTCCTTTCTCTGCCTCCCTGCTTCTTCTTCTTCATCTTCAGTTTTCATTTTGATCTCACCTCTTCCTTTATGTTTCATCTTATTGAATTCTATTCCTCATATCTTCCCTATTGCCCCATTTCTCTTTGTTTCTTTTTTCCTTTCTCTTTGTGTCTTTTTCAACAATGACAAACACAGACAGAAGGAATGAGAAACAGGAAGAAGACAGCTGAACCCCCCCCCTTATTGTCACTGTTTTTAGAGGAAATAGCTTTGCCATTTTGCTCTTATTTGGTAGTTTTTCTCATATTTCTCTCACTTTTAAACCTCATGGTAAATAAAATGCTCATATAACAAGAGTAGAAAGAGCATTTTTCTCAGTAAGCACACAGTCTCATTAAATGTTTCTGTTACTGGGTGAAATTGTGGTGTAATTATGCTTTTGAAACACTTGAAACAGGGGAAACGATAACATCTTACCTCTGTGCAGAAAGTTCACCAATTTAAGATATACTTTGCAGGATTGTCCTAATAAACAACGTGTAGACATATACAAGACATATACAAAAGTAATTCCTCTAAGTCACTTATGACCGAATAGAAGTGTGTAGCAGTGTATTCAGCTTTAGAGACCCCGCGTTCTGCCTGTATTTTCTGATTATTTTATTGTGATGAGGATTCTCGGCACTGTGTGTGTGTAAGGTTAGGACTTAACAAAAGGTAGTGACCAGGTGCCAGACGTAAGCAGCATGCACTCAGGAGGAAACTATGAAAATAGCATCCACAGCACCAAAACATCTAAAGTTGGTTTTCAGTTTTGCTGGCAATACTATTAACAAACAGCCTGAAAAATTCCTGCTTATACCTTTAAAATGACATATCTCATTTGAACACTTTAAAACCGGAGTAAATTGGCTTGATTTCTTTCAAAATCATGGGAAGGGGGTGACAAGTGACTTAACAAGAAATGGTCCAAACATTAGCTAGAAATTAATAAAAATCTAAAAGAAAAATTACCTGACAATAGAAGAAAAGGTTAAAAAAAATAAATAAAAAGACAAGAAAATGACTTCAAGAAAATGCAAAAAATAATACATTTTTTCTGTAACCTAATTTTAAATGGAGACTCATATATATAGTTTTCTGGATGTTTTTCCCTCGTTTTTTGATAATATCTCATATTCCCTCCTACTATTTTTTTTTGCATTTTGCAGAACATGTCTTGCCAAGCTGCTCATTATGGTGTTTTTTTTTATTGTTTTTTTAAAAGTAATCAAATCAGTTTTCTGAGGTTTAAGAGGTCTAAATGCTATCTGAATGCAACACAAGAAAACGTATGTCGATCCAGGTGTAAAAGGGTTAATCCATACAAAATCTAAAGTGTTAAAATAAAATGGTGGGTTACTGTTAAGATCAGACAGTAACCCAGGATTGAACAAACCAGATATAGCACGTTAATTTGTTTGTTACCTTTTGAGTGAGCCAGGAAAGCTGTTTTCCCTGTTTTCATTCTGTGCACTAAACTAAGCTACCAGACACATGAGTGGTATCAATCTTCTCACACAACTCTTGGCAAAAAAGCAAACATGAATATGTCCAAATATGTATAACTATTCTTTCTAAATGTGGAAATGGATATACATTTTGATAGAAAGAATTTGAAAATTGGTTTACTTTTCTTTGAAATGCACTAGGCTTTCAGACTCAATTGTTTCCTGTCATTATGTCGAGAAAGGAAGTGTCCCTTTCACTATCAGCTGACTGACTCCAGACTTTGCTTTGTCATGCAGGAAAGTACTCTGTCTTACTGTATCTCACTCTTGAAATGATTTATCAAGAAAAGGGGGAAAAACATGAATTTGGTTTTTGAGTTTGCAACTTTGCACATGAAAAGACTTACGGTCACTCAATTTTTTCTGCAAGTGCAAAGCTATTTCAGGGGACCAGGGGAAATTATGAATTTTCACAAAAATGTTGGTAAATTGTTAGATTTATTGTGATTTCAGAGGTTAAAACTAAACATAAAGCAAAACATTTAAATATTGGATAATTTTCTGGTACAAACCAAGTTACATTACATTACATTATATTTTGTAAAACTAAAGTAACAAAGGTTATGTGTATACAGCCAAACTATTCTTAATTTATTCCAAGACAGTCCAAAAAAATGTTATGTTAACGGAATATTTTGGGACTAGATTGTTTAAGTGATATTTTGTGTGTATACAAGTAGCTGTTGTTGTGACTTTGGTTCTACAAAGTTGGTTTCTTCTAAGAAAAAAAAAAAAACCTTTAAAATATTAAATGTTATGATAAATTTAACCTCTGAAACTGTTAATTTTTACAAAAGACTTTAGGTTTCATGAAAATATCACCAGCATTTTGGTGGACATTCTTAATTTTCCAGCTTTCCAGAACTTAAAATGAGCTTAAATGAATTAGAGCAATACTTAGCCGAAACACAAGAGCCTGTGATTGGTTCAGCAGAGTTTCGAGAGTTTGGTTTTAAGGTGGCCAGTGACTTATAATGAAACATTTCTGCAGCAGACACCTTTACCTTTCAGCTTTCAGATGGTGAAGTGATGATATTCAGATTCTCACAGATTACAGCAGGCAAATTATGTTAATGCATTTAATTACTTTGTACTTTGCTTGTTTAATTACAGCTGTGTAGTCCTGCACCCTGTTGCACTGAGCACATAGCAGAAGAATGAGGTGTTTGGAGAGACAGCTGAGCACTGGTTTTTATAAGGACAATAAAGACTAATGGATGAGACCACTTGTTAAAACAATGTGGTGGTCCCGACTCCACCAGTGACTCCCAGTCATTCCAGGTTTTACGTGGGGCAGTGGGACAGGTATGGGCTTGTCTCACTCTCCCTCGCACACACATACACACACTTTTACTCTCTGCCTTCAAGCTAAATGGCAACTGTAATCTTTTCATTTTTCTCATATATCTTCTTTTTTGTCATATATCTTTGATGCTAAAGACAGATTTTTTCAAATCATGTGGAAGAGAGAAAACAAGTCTGTCTCTATTTCTTATTTTTTTATTTCGTTATTTGCTGCCTCTCTTTGGGGCCAACTTAATCTCTCACTGTCCTGTTTTTCTGTAAGATAAACACACACATGCCACACACACTTTTTGCTTTAGGGCGTGTCTTCACTTCCCCTCTTCACCCAGTTCACTTTGTTGACCAGATGATCTCCTGCAGCCAGTCGTAATGCCGGGGCGGAGTCTGAATTTACAGAAAGAAAAAAAAAATCTTTTCTTTTCCTCCTCTCCAGTTCTGCTTTGTGTCTTTCTTTTTTTCCCCTTGCTCAACCCAAAACTTCATGATGACCAGAAAATTCTTCCACGTGTCCACTGCTGGATTCGGATGGAGGAGGGGAGGAAGGCAACATGTCTACTGCAGTTTTTTAAATTTCTGCTCTTATTAAACCCAGGTCAATACAAATTAATATTTGTTTTGGTTATTTCTTGCTAAATATTGTTTGAGATAGGATGCACATACACACACTCTGCAGTAAGCCGTAAAATAAAGATAAAATAACAGCTGGCTGGCTAGGAAATATCTAATAATGTTTTAACACAATGTCAGTGTTTTCAGGCTCATTTTTATTCCAAATAAAATGTTCAGGGCCTCATGAAATGCATGATATCGGTCTTTCTTTGCCCAGGATAAGAATTTTATCACACTACTATGTCTCTGCTTTTGTCTTCTTCTTATTTACTATTCATCTTTTTGTCAGTCCACTATTTAAAGCTTGTATTTATTACTGCAATATGACAAAGTTGCTTGATGCTAGTTTCAACACCATTGTGCTGTTGTGACCCGAGTAACCCAGAATCTGAGAGGAAGAGAGAGTGGAGGCGGTCTGCCTGGGGGGGCGGTTAAGGCGGAGAGAGACTCTGGGCTGAGGACAGGCCCCGACTGGTGAGAGAGGAAGAGAAAGAGAGAGAGAGACCCTTTCACACATGCAGTTGGTTCTGGAAATATTCAGTCACACTCCTTGCATGGGACATGTGTGAATGGGGGCAGGGATCGATATTGAGGGAAATCTATTTATTTCCCAACTCAAGACCTAGTACCATTTGAGGGAAAATGCCGGTATGAGTGTATTGTTAATGAAAGAGGTAACATTGCAAGAACAAGCAAGTGAAGGTTAGATTCATCTGATCAAAGACGCTTTCATGTGGAGCGAGCAAACCAAACACAAGACTCCGTTGAAGATGTCTTTGAATCAATGATTTGTTTATACCAATGTTTCTGCTTGTGATTTACAAGAACATCTGCAACGAACTGAAACAGCCCTTTGCCTGTCGTGTTCCTGAAAACAATAATGACACGTCTGTACGTCTTCCGCCACGTACAGGTAGATCTGGCCTTGCCCTATCTAATTCTTCTGTTGTTTTATGGTGATTGGCATCCAAAATGCGTGGACCACACTGCCAGTGTGAGCAGCACTGCTTAGGCACGGCTAAGGTGCTTTCTCAGTTGCATAACATCTAGAGACACAGATTCTGTTCTAATTTTAAGTGTGAAGCACACAGGTGTCAACAGAAATACACAGTGAAATACAGTAGTTACAGCAGCAGGCAGCTCTGCAGCAGCTCTGCAGCAGCTCTGCAGCAGCTCTGCAGCAATGCTGTAGCAACAACGTTGTCGGTGTGAACACCACAAGCGTGGAAGCCGCAGCAGTGTTGAGGTTGCCTCCATGTGCTGCTCACGTTTGCAGTGTGGCCTGAGCATAAGTGTTGCATTTCTGCCTTCTGTTGGATTGTCCCTTGCCTCATCTATACCGGCATTACCTTGGTGTGTGTGAAAAGGAACAGCTGGAAATGTTCCACTATGCAGTGCATGTGTAAGTAGTGAGAATCATTAGCATTTCCTGAAAGATTATTCCCGTAATGATACTGGGAGATACTGTATGTATAAAAGACGCTAGAGATCTAGAGAGAGAGACAGAAAGAGATAGAGAGAAGCTTCCTGCCACTTAAGAGGAGAACTTTTTCTCACAACAAACTCACTTCATCACATCTATGAAACCTTTGGTTACTTTGTAGCATGGGAATGTTTAAAGGGATAATAATTATAAGGAGGAGAGTGATGCACCTTTGAAATAAAACTGCTGTGATTTATCAAAAGGTTCAAACCTGTCTGTAATCAGAAATGGCCTCGAGCTGTATAAGACCAAGGAAAGGACTTTGAAGCTGGTGGCTTAAAAAAAGTATCTTAAAAATAATGGCACAATATTATGATCTAGATGAGGAAATAACAACTCTCTAACTAGAGGTGGGTTTAGATCCTGAATACATGTCTGTTTCTTCTCATAAAAACAAAACTCTGAAGATAGATATTCAAGATCTAAAATCACATAAGTTTATATATCTTTTCTCATGTTGAATATTGAGCAACGTATGTAAATTGTTTTCATATTAAGGGATTTACAACTTTCAGACAAAAAAAAAAACATTTATTTTATTCATCTAAATCACCCCTATTTCCCATTAATCCCTGACCATCATCCGTCAGTCATTTCTTCCTCTATTACCATCAGTGCTAGAATGTTACTGAGGACATTTACTAAAGTACTCTACTTAAGTATGAATTTGGGGTACTTGTACATTACTTGAATTTATTCATTTCATACAACTTTATACTTTAACCCACAGCATTTCAGAGGTAAATATTGTAATTTTTACTTTACTGTATTTATCTGAACACTTTACTCTTTAGTTCATAAAATAGAATGTTTTTTGTATTTTTTTTTTAAATATAAATTAAATTACCACAGTTATACAAGTACAGCTTAAACATTTAGTTGAATAATCAATCAAAAGTTGGTTTTTTTTTTTTTTTTTACAAACAAGTCTATTTTTTATATATAATATTGAGTTTTGGAGTGTGTTTTTTTACCCTAATTTTTAATCTATAATTTTGAGTTTACGTGTTTTTTCCCTGCTTTTTTAAATACAATTTTTTTTTTCTAATACATTATCTAATCATTTTAATAATTTAGAGTCTTGGCAGTGGGGGTGGGGGTGAGGTGGGGGTGTTATCTATATCTTTTACAATTCTGAGTTGGGGGGCCATATGTTTTCATGTTTTTTTTTTTGGTGTGTTGTTTTTATTAATTTTCTTTTTAAATATTTCTCTGCATTGTGTACATTGATACCTTTAATACTTTAAGTACATGCTTCTGATAATACTGACTTACTTTTACTTAAGGAACATTTTCAATGCTGGAGTATTTTTACAGTGTGGTATTAGTATTTTTTCTTCATTAAAAAGATCTCAATACTTCTTCCACCACTGATTTTCATGATGGTTGACATTACTGAAACTGGCAACTCAACCTTTTAATCCTGACCAGGCTGAGATCAGAGATGTGCTGGAACTTGTTATTTGTGATGTGAAATATGACCCCTCTCACCCCTCAGGGCCAAAAACACAAACAAGGCTCAACAATGTGTTACGCTGCCATGCTGACCTGGCTAGTGCACACTCATTGACTGTAACCTGGTGTCTTTCCTTGCGTGGTGCAACATGAACGTGTTATCTATGCTTATCTATGCAATCTCTCTGTTTTCTGAGGGGTGGTTGAGGGTGGTTGGACTTACCGCCAAGACGCCACTCATGCCTCTTAGCAACAAGCTTGCTTGGACCGGTAGGAACACTGCTATGGATGCTGCTCCGTCTTTCTCTTTGGAGTAACAGTCACCAGTTCCAGTGCACTACAACTATTCAGTCTTCAATCCAGCACACAGCACCCACATTTGGCTTCTCTAGTCCTGATATACTGCATGCTCACAATCAGCTCAGGTGTGCTCAATCACTCTCTGCACAGGGTGGCACCTGGAGAGGCACAAAAATGAACACAGAAAACAGGCATGAAAATGGTGTGAAGATATATCATAACACACACACACACACACACACACACACACACACACACACACACACACACACACACACACACAGGTGAGCATGTCTGGTGCTGAGGGGGGCATGTTGCTGTATTTTCTTAACCGGTGTCAGACAGGATGACCACACTGAGCCGGAATCAGGGGTGTTTCCTCTGACTGCTCCCTGGGGTCTTTAGTGTCAACACACACTTTCACCGGCACACACACACTCTGCTCTTTGGTATAGGTTTGCATCTGTGTTTCTTTATTATTGTGTGAGAGAGTGATTATTTAGTAAAGCCAAAAGATCTTTCGCTTTTGTTTTCTTAAACCTTTTTTCCCTTTTCTCTTCCTTCAGCTCTGTTTCAACGGGTTATTGCAATCAGTAAAACCAAAGGACAAGTGAGACATTGTGTCTGATATAGCATCCAGTTTTACAGAGCTTTAAAGAGACATTGTTGATGTTTTTGAGTGCTTATGGAGATATTAGTTTTAGTAAAACTGCTAACAAAAAAATGAGTGAGGGAGAGAGAGAGAGAGTTTTTCCAGCATGTAGTCTGAGCTCTAAATCTGCAGCCTGCAGCCTCACAGATCTGGTCTTCTTCCAACATGGCAGGAATTTTCTCCCCTTTCTTCTTCTTCTTTTATTCCTTCTGTCTTTCCTCTTCCACGTCTGTTGACCACTCCCTTTGAGGAAATAATCGCATCTGAAACAAAAAGCAGAGGCATTTCCCATTATAGTTAAAGGTGTTTTCTGTGCACTATATTGGAATTTTCTTACTTTTCTCAAGTGAAACTAGCAAACTGCACATGAAGAAAGCACCAGCCTGCAGATTATCCAGTCATTACATTTGCTATGTTGAAACCTACAGAGTTGTATCTAACATTATGGCACAAATCCTAAAGACCTGAAGGCTGAATTTTGGGGAAATGCATAGTAAATTTTGTTTACAAACTTAGAAAGTATTTAGATTTGATGGAACGATGCAGCCAATAAAAAAAAAAAAAACATTATTTAGTTTGTATATTGTGTAAACACTGCTTCAATGCAGATTTTCAACAGTCCAATACATACTAAAATACACATAGTGTGAAATGGGGTGAAGTAAACAACCTTAAGGTGATACTAAAAGGAAAACTGTATTTGAAGGGGGTTAAAACTGCTTCACAGTTCAAAAGAATGTAGATTCTTTGCCTGTATCTTTGATAAATGGCTTTTTTACTCATGATGTGCTGCAGGGTGATCACTTCCCTTCACATAGACTCACAGATGACGTGGCTGGGTCCGGCTCCTGAGACGGTGTCTGCTGCTCGTGGCTTAAACCAATTTCTAAAAAGGAACGGGAAAAAAAATCTTAATGACAAGCCCTAGCGGCCAAAGTGAATCGCGAGCTGGCAGAGTTGGATTGCATTTTCCTGCGTCTGCCCGCCTATTGTGGAGAACAGTCAGCGTTTAGGGAGGGACGTCTCCAGTTTAGAATAACATGGCATTAAACTTACACATGACAATTCACAGGGCCTATTTTCCCCATTTTCAACTCATCTGTCACTGTGTAAACTTTCTACTACCTTATATTTGCTTCACCTTTTCTCTTTACCCGTCAGCTTCTTTTATTTGTCTTTTCATTGCTAGATTGTTCTAATGAAGGCACATGATGTCTCACTTAGGGCTCCATATCTTAAATTTAATGTACTTTTCAAAATAAAAACCTTTTCACGATCTGAAAGAAAATGTCTTTTCTGATCTTTTCTCACTCCTATGTTTTTCTTTTTTTCCTCTTCCTAACCAGATGTGTTTCTCCTCTGGATCTCCCCCTGTGCGGGCCCCCATGATTCATTTTCCAAAGACATCTTAAAAGGTCCAAACTTCTCCCCTCCCCCATGCCTATTTTCCCTCTTCTCTTTCTCTTTCCCTGAGCTCAGACTCCCACTGCTGGATTGTCTCAGCCTGCACTGCTTGTCAGTGGACCCAAAACTCAACTCAGGGAAGGAATGAAGTTCCTGTGGAATCTCTGTAGCCAAAGGCTTACGAATGATGCTCGCTCTGACTGTCTCTCCCACCCTGGTGGTCAGAGGGGGAGGTGGGACGAGCCTGCCCAGGTGCTGTTGTGGGTGTTGGTGGGTGGATCCACTGAATGACACTCTTAAGGAGGTAAACACACCTCCAGAATGAGAGGAAGTGATAAAGTGGGCGGATCGTTTCTCTTATGGGCTGCTTTACTTTCACTGTCGGGAGAAAAAAAAAGTGGAGATGGAGAAACTGCCTTATCCTCCTCCCTCGTTCCCTTTGCTGCCCCACCACATTCCCACCCTTACTCACTCCTCCCTGTCCCTCCCAGACACACCGCTTGCTTCCTAGCTTCTCTCTCTCTCTTTGACACTATTCCTACAACTTTCCAAGTAGAATAACGTGTCCTTTGATTGGTGGAGGGATATCCTGGCTGAAATCTGATAGGTTTGACAGTTTTTGTCATGGTCTGGTTAGTAATGCGCTTTGAAAGGGACATGTTTGGGAATAGGCCTACTTTTTTTCTTGATTGGTATGGCTTTCATATTTGTCAATTAAATAGGAGACAGTTAGCTTAGCTTAGCATAAAGCCTGGAATCAGGGGGAAACAGCTAGCCTTACTTAGCCAGGGAACGATAGAAATTTGCGAGCTTATCTTTTATTTGCTACGGGAGATGCACCTGGTTCCCCTCTGCTTTGGACAGATGAACAGCTGAGGAGGCCCATACTAGACCAGTCATAACCATTTATCTATGGGACAAGTTTAATATGACGATTGACAAGCCTTAGCACTTTCTGTGAAATATTTGATAACATCATTTTTGGCTTGTGCTTCCTCACGCTATAACATATATATACCACCATAACATCATAACAAATTTTAAACGTAAAAAAACGAATTTTAAAACAAATTTTAAGAAAACAACCAAGATGGCTGCAGCTGATGTGAAACTTTTCAGATTCAAATTGTCAGATTCTGATGGCAAAAACGGCAACACTCGTGCACAGACATTAAGGTGCTACACCATCACAGCTCAGTGCTGCACACTGTGTTTTCATTTTCCTGTCACGCAAAGCTAGCCTCACGTCTTTTCTTTCTGTACATCTATCTAATTGCATCCAGAGGCATTATGGTCTGCGTCCATTGATAATGTGCCTTGGAAATAAAAAATGAACACAGGTTCCAGTCTAACTTGCATTCCCAAATTGGTCTGGCAATGCCAGGCAAAGCCTTGCTTGGTTCAAAGATAAAAAGAATCTGGCTACCAACACTTCTAAAGCTAACAAATACATTATTCCTTTTGTAAAAATGACAAGTTAGCTTAAAAATGTGGGACTAGGCCTATTTCCTGGCATGTCTGACAATCTAATGATACCATGGGTGCTGTTAGTTGGATTTTGTTACCGTTATCACAGAACCAGGCTGGCTGTTTCCAGTCTTTATGCTAGGACAAACTAAACCAAGCCAAGCTCAGCTTAACTAAACTGAGATTATAAAATAAGAAAATGAGCATATTTCCCCAAAAAATGTATTTGACTCCAGCTCCCACACAAATTATACAAATAAAAAGGCTAAATCTGACCAAATATACAATATGAACTTTAGCAAACAATAACAAAGAATGAAAAAAGGATGTAGACTTAAAACTTGACTGTAGAGACACACACAAAGCCTTTTGAGTTAGGTATTAAGTATTTCCGCAGATTTGTTTTTTCTTTTAATTAGCAAGAGGTTGATTAAATGTGAACAGGTAGGAAGTGTGTTAAGTGAGTGTGCGAGTGTGCCAGCCGTTCCTTGTCTTTACAGGCACGTGGCCTGTGATTGCATGTTAGGAGAATCTCCCCATTTCACCAGCAATAAAGAGTAAATTGAAAGGTGGGCCAAGGAGAGGTGAAACATACAATTACCTGCCGTCTGCTCTGCAGTGCATCTATATTCCCTCAGTCCAACAAACCTTCACATGAGGTTACACAGTCTCTGGCATAAGCAGCTATCCGCTCAGTGTTTAAGTTGACATAGAGCAAAAGTTGGAAACCACAAGAAACAAGGATGAAAAAAGCTTAAATCAAACAGTTTTTTGAGTGTTTTGCATGGATTTGATAAATTCAACAACCTGCTTCAGTGTGCAGTGACCTTATAGTGGCTCCTGATTGATTCAAATGCTAAACTATCCTTTCATGGGGTTAAACAGGAAGTTCCATTTTAATAGGGCAGCCTGATGTGTGCGATAAAGAGTCTTTGAGGGGAAAACACAAAGAGAGGAGAGGATTGTGCTTTGGAAACACAATATATTAAATGAAGTGATCCTCCTCTATAAAACATAGGCTTTACATTGTAGTCATTTGAGACTATATAAATTTTGCCCTGTATTAAACTATATTTAATGCGGTGGGGTGTGGCATCAAATAGATATAGAAACTAGACTGCATAATGCAAAAAGTACCATCAGATAAAGTGCAAACAGCAGTTAAAGGGTTTTGAAAGTTAATGATTGTTTAGTGACGGTGCACTTATGAACGGTTACGCAGAGCTTTCTCCCAGCACACATCCTCAGATGAACCCAGAGTCCTCTCATCCCATCCAAGGTCTACATCAGACAAAACCTCCTGCCACGTTGTCTCTCCTCTTCTCTCTCCCCTCCCTGTCTCGCTCCTTCTTCTCCCTCAGTCTCTCTGTCTCTTCCTCATTCCCTAGCTCTACGTTTCTCACTGTGAATTTTTTTTCCATTTCTTTGACCATAGTCTGCCTCTCTGTTTTTTTTCAGTTTCTCTCTCTGTAACCCCTCTGATGACATCTTTCTTTCTTTCTTTCTTTCTTTCTTTCTTTCTTTCTTTCTGTCGTTCTTTCTGTCGTTCTTTCTGTTGTTCTGTCTTTCTTATGATGTGGCTTTTGCAGTGATGAAGGTAGAGTCAGTCAAGTCCTCTTGCTTCCTGTGCAACCTAAATGCCAGCTTGGTGACCACAGAGCAGTGCATGCAGGGTGCAGTGACGGTTCAGCTGCTGCACGTCGGTCAGAGACCATTTTCATCCAGCTGCACTCTCTCATTTTGTTAAGGCTCACAGACAGACACACTGTTGGGTCCCATCAGCCTCTGTACACAAAATGCACAATGCATGTTTGATAAAAGTTAAGAGTAATATCTTGCTGTTTAATTTTCTGAACAATCTGGTGTAGACATTTTAAAATAGAACTTAAGATACTTTTGGTATATATGCGCAGTCTGGGTTGTGTATTTTATTTTTAATATAATGAAGTTGCAATTAAATCAAGTCTAGAAACAAGTCTGTAAACCCCACCCCTTTTCTGTCCTTTTTTAATCATTGTCCAAAGATATATACAGCAGCATATTCGGACCATTGTGGATTTTAAAAAACATTTAAAAATATATAGGGAGCTTGAGGAGGGGTGTAGTATGTAGTATAATATTTAAGTTGTAAAAAAAACAAACAAACAAACCAAATAAAGCCCTCATACCTACATAAACTGGGTAATGCCCAGGACTTTGACAGCTGTTTGAACATCCATTCAGATTGTCCTGCTATATTTCAAAAATAATTCGAAACTTCAGTGGCACCCCCAAAGTATTTTCATGGGGGTAGCCAGAGGGGTTCACTGAAAATCTTGGTATGGCATACTAAAACCAAAAGCCATAACTGAATTTAAATGGATTTGCTTATGCTGTTGAAATATGTAAACACTGACAGTCAAGAAATTGCATCCTGAAATACTTGTTTTCTGATTTTTACAGCTGATGTCACTAATTATATAATGTGCACAGACTAATATCAGTACATTTAACATTTGAATTCCACAACAATCCTGTTTTGATGTGTTATGTATCTGTATGCATATTAAGCTTTTCAAATAGGCTGATTATCCTTTTCCATGAAAAGGCAAAGTGTAGGCAAAGTATATTATAAATTGTTAGAGATAGAAGATTTACAAGCCATTACATTAACAAGCCTTCTCAAATTTAGGGGAGACTTTGGTACCCATAGAAACCATCTTCATTCAGATGTCTTGAGATTGTGTTCAAGGGACCTCTTCAAGCCTGTGAGCTTTATTTGGCCTCCCTTCTGACAACCTATGCCAACATCGTTTGTATCAATGGATACGTTGTCGTTTCATAAGATACCACTACTCACATCGGCCTCCAATTATTTACGCCAAGGATGCTCAACCCATTCTTTCATCACTACTTCCATCCTTTATGGACTGTCACTCTCTCTTCTATGTAATCTGACTTTCTGTCAGTATGTTTATGCATTTTTTCTAGTAAATTTTAACGTCAGAGAATATCAGAATTTCTTTTTCTTTTCTCTTTTTAAACATACAAATTTATTCTTGTAAATTCTGAGGTTTTTCTGGGAATATTACTCCTCCCCATTATATATATATATATATATATATATATATATATATATATATATATATATATATATATATATATATATATATTACTATAATCATCATTATCACTATTATTATTATTATTATTATTATTATTATTATTATTATTATTATTATTATTATTATTATATTTTTCCCCACCACTAGTCCCAACATGCTGTTGTATAAATCTGTCACCCCTCCTGAATTTGAACATTGAATGACAGATAGAAGTGTAGAAGGAGAGGCGAGTATGACAAGGTGTGTAATCTTGTCACGAGATGGCCAGTATTTCTATATGCTTTATGATTACTGAGGCCTTATAGTGAAATATTCAGTTACATTGTTCTGTATCAACAAAATGTTTTTGCCAGGAATGAAACATTTTTCACCTGACTGGGTGCAAAAACAATCAATAATTTTCTGGTCTATAGCTGTGTCAGTTTAAGGACTGTGTCCATGAAGGTGTCTCCCCCAGAGGACCTGAGGGCCAGACTGAACCTGCTCCACCTCCACAGATGAGACAATCTAACCTCACACAGACCAACTCTGACTCACAAAGTCAAACAATTTCCAGATTTATCAGCAGCAGAAATGCCTTTCAAAGGGACAAAGAAAGCAGTCCTTAATGTATGATGTTTAGCTTTAACACATGGTGAAACAGTGGCAAAAAAATGCTTTGCAATAATAACAGATATGCGTATAACTTCCATACTTATCTGTGATCTCATTGCATCTTTTTTCCAGGAGTCATGGTGACAGCGTGGAAGACATGGAGCATGTACTGAGTAGTGTAGGATGTATGTATTTGTGTTGAATGTCTGCATGAAAAGCAAATTTCCCCTCAGGTACATTACAGTTCATTTAATCTTACATGTTGTAGACAAATTATTGTAAGATATTTGTTTGTTTATGTCTAGCCTCCATTGCTTACATGTTACATTTTAACCAGAGATCAATGAGTAAAAACCTGGTGACAAATATGGCCTTATGATCATGTGATATTTCCCAACTTGCATGTTCTTCACATACACATAAACACTGTTGATCAACCATTTTGTTTCATTCCAGTCTCCAGTGTCTAGACTGTAGTCTCTCACCAAAGCTCCACAAGGCTACAGTGATCTAAACTGTAGTTCTTCCTACCTGCTAATTACAACATATAAACATATTTTAGAGAATCACACCAACACTTCACCTCAAAAGCCTCTGGCAATAATGTGAGCGACGTGAAGTGTTGAAGCGCCTCCCTCAATCCTTTCTAGGGACCGCCCCAACCATCTGCAGACAGAGAAGAGAGGTTAGGAAAAAAATAAGTGCTTCTGCTAAAATAAATGTCAAAAAGAAGACAAGAAAGATAAAAACTAAAAGCATCAATATGAAGAATTCTTCCTTGATTCTTACAATGACATTTGTTAACTTTTCTTTTGAAAGGCCATCTAATGGAAATGGGTTGACCTCCAAAAAAGCATTATGTGAACCGTTTACTGAATATTTGGTTATTTAAACATTGTATCACCATTTTCTCTTCTGCTGCTCTTTTCTTTTTCTGCCAGACAAAGACTTTCTGACTGCGCATAATGCTTTCCTCCTCTGTTAACTCCAGCCGGTCCCTCCATGAGTGAGAGAGCAGCATCCTCTTCTGGTTAAAATGCTCAATAAACAACACAATCCCCATGTTTGGATTTTTCCTTTTCTTCCTCTGGAGTTTCTACAGGGCACAGTGGGATTGCCAGAGAAAAAAAAAAGAATACTGCTGTAATCTGTACAGATAATATACTGTATATAATATAATATAATATGATGTGTTTAACTTTATGAATGCAACATGGACTGAATTAGGTTTTTTACATGCACATAATCATATATATTGAAGGGAATATGAGATCAAACTGCTGCATGAGGCATAATCATTGTTATCCTTACATAAAGAAGCAGTGGAAAGGGCATTCATATTGTCCACTGGAGGGTGCCTTTGCATCACCTACTGTACTATCAGCTGGTGTGTTTCTTCCTTAAAACATGCACTACAACCCACACTCTGATCTGTTGGTCACTAAATCTCCACTGGAGCATCCGGAGATTGAGTTTCTTGCTCAAGGACACCTCAGCACACAGATGTATTCCTCCAGCACTTCATTTCTTTCACAACAAACCTGCTGTGATCACATAATAACCTGTATTTACCCACTCCTGTGAGATCCTTTTATGTGTAATCTCCTCTGGGCAGTAGAGTACAGTTATTTTGTTCAAAGAAAAACACAAACAACAAAAGTAGCTCTGCCTGGAGTGTTCGATTGATCTTGTTTCTCCATTCTCACCTCAACCGACCCCCAAATGTTCATATCCTTGTTATGCATGTTGAAATAATTATCCAAGAAAACACCATAAAAGCTTCTTGTTTTGCGGATATGGTTTTGTTTTCAGCTAACCTTATGCCATGTTTGTCTGCTTCAAATCAAACTTTGTCTGCTGACCGTGGCACTTGTTTCTATATCACCAGCTTCATGTTGTGGTACATTATGCATCATTTCCTCCATTTCCATTTGCAGTTTCTACTTAAGCCATATTTCTCTACAAGCTCTGTGAACTCTTCGTGACCACCACAGAAAATAAATAAAAGTCAGTCGAGCAAATAAATTATGTTTTGATTTTCTCCTGCAGCTGTGTATTTCTCAGAAGATGGAGGATGAAAGACGGGTTGCCAAAACTGCCCAATGAATAAGAAATCTGTCAGTCCGTAATACCAGGTAATACAAGGCTGCAGTAAATAATTTTTGTTGTTTGGTCAGACCAAAAAAGAAGCAAGTTTAGGCAGTTAAAGAATCACTAGCAGAGCCAATCACCAAAAGAAATGTTGGTAAAAAAAAATGTTGGTCAATATTGGATATTACTTCTTTTTTTTTTTGACATCTCAATTTTATGTTACGGCAAGGCTGTGATTAGGTTTAGGCACAAAAACAACTTTATTAGCTCTAGGAAAACATTATGTTTTCACTGGAAACAGTTAGAAATGTCCTGAGCTCTCATTAAATATACCTGTGTTTGGTGCTACAAATGCAAAGCGGGTATTTTATAACCTGGTTAAAAAATACCCAATTTTGTTGCCACAAATGCAACTAGAAATGTTTCCAAGTCACACTAAAAAGAACTGCTTTTGTTGCCTGAAATGTGACTGGAAATGTCCTGAACTCTACTTACTCTACCATCATTTCCACCTCCTGATGACAAACTCAGCTCATACACATGTAATTTGAACTATGTAACTTTACAAATGTTGATATGATACATATGAAACGTACATAACATACAATGGCAATGGTTTATTCTGACAACTGGGTTTAACACATCAGTGGGAGAAGAAGCAATAAGATCCTTTCACAGGCACTGATTTATATTGCTGCTGATTGTTCACAACAGAGCGCCCACTGGCAAAAATAATCACAAATTTGTCCATTTTGTTGCCCAGCCGAGGCAAAATCTCAAGGTCAAGGTAAGCTAATGAATTGCCATGTATTTTTTTTTCTCCCAGAGGTGCTTTGGTCCCGTGGTGTGATTGGGTAGTCAGCATGGTGGGACAAAGCAGAACAAAGCCTACACATTGGCAATTAACCTGACATTGCTTTCAATCAGCCCTGACTGTACGCTGATGCATGAGCTCAGCCTCCTTCGTGGATGCTTGACCCAAAGACAAGTTAGCCTATTATCCTGTGCAAACATTAAAGGCACAGATCAGGATTAGCTTGTCATTATGTATTAAGAAAATGAAGCTATGACAGTGAAAAATGATCCATTCTAGTAAAAGGTTAGGTTGTCAGGGAGACATGGAGAAAATAATACTACGAAATCTATTAAATGCTGCACTGTTGTTGTTTTCCTGCTTGTTAATTAAGCAAAAATATCCACTAAGATGCACATTACCATGCGACTTAAATAAAAATGCCCAAAAGTACTTTATTTCTCCTCCAGGGCACATTTTCAGCTAACAGAGCCCATTATCATATGCTTGATTATCTATGCGTCCTGATGGCCCATCTGTCTCCAGTCCGCTGATCTGTGCCTCTCCCCTCCCTGATGCTTGTCTATGAAGTTCTGTCACTTTTTAAAACTAATCTTTATGTATGGCTGCTGTGGTGAGCATCTGACTACATTTACAATTCTAATGGACGCAGATTGTGCTTTCATTTCCTTAGTGAGTCTCCTGGTGACACTTGAATGACTGAAAGAGACCCTTAGTAAAGACAGCTGAGTGGGGACACAAGAAGCAAACAGGGCAGAGCCTTTCTCATTGTCTGATTTGTTAGACCAGATTTATTGACGAGCTCTTTTAGACAAGTGTGTCAAAATTAGAAGATTTTACTGTATCAGTATCAATAAACTGATATTCCACTATTCCTTTATTGGTAGTATGTATGACTCGTAAAAAGCAGCAGAACAGAACAATCAGAACAATTCTAGGAGGTTTTATGATATAGTGGGTGTGAATGTTGCACTTAATAAAAAAAAGCTTATAGAAATAGCAATATGTTTCCAGAAAACCCGCAGAGGCATTGCTTCAGTGAAGATGTCATTAAACCAGTGTCAGTCAGTGTCATGCTGTATAATGAAAAACCTGAATGAGAAAGGGAGCAAGTCAGGTAAGATGCACAGAGTGCTGGATTAAAGGAGAGCTTCACTAAGACATCGTTCTGATCCCCATGTAAAGGCAACCTGCTCAGTTTATAACATCTATTTCATAGAATCTATACAGCATATAAAGATTAAAAACAATTCAAATGTGAGCAGAAGCCATTATCAAAACATCATAATGTGTATGTATGCTTATGTGTTTCAATACTGTGAACACAACAGTAAACAGTTGCATATTTACACAACAAGCAGTTGCGGAGCAACTTTATTATTCATTTGGAGTCATGTTGTTGGCCACCGAGTGACTTTCTCTGTAAGTCTGAGGAAAACCTTAAGTCCAGTGAGAATATATTTTTTAAGATGAGATAATTATCTTCTGCGAACAAGATATGAATGGTGATTTGTAATTTGATCAAATAATTGGCACATTTTGAGGACGTGTCTTTGCATTGACATTAATTTTCAAGGATGTTTAAAACATTTTCCCTCCAATTTTTTAAAAAACATTTCACAAATCTGTAAAAACCTGTAATTTTATGGATTAACATCAGAGGGTTTTTAGCTTTAAAATATTAATAGTACTGTCCAAAACTGGATTAAAATTGGGTCTTGCAAAGACATTTTTCCAGCCATGATTTTTGTCAGTGGCTTCAATCACCAACCAATTAATTTCTAAATGTATGAGTGAGATAAAAAGGTCTGCATTTTTGAAGCTCGGCGAAGTCCTGCTTTTGTCAGTAGCATTGACTGAGAATGTGATTCTCTGTGAGGCAGAGAGGACAGAAGTCAACCCAAACACAGACATCAGAGACAAAAAGCATACACAGAAAAACAAAAGAGGCAGCAACAATACAGGCAAGGACCAGGCAGTAAGGGCAAAGAAAACCAAAAAACAAAACAGAAAAACAGTGCAAAAGATCAATAAACAAGCAAGCAACAAATCTAACAGTAAACAGGCTGGAATCACACAGAAAAATACATAAAGAAAGACTGGTATGCAAGACTACTGGAGTACATGACAAACTGGCAACAGGTGAGTAAGATTTTAAATACAAGAGCTAGGTGATTACTGATTGTAAACGGGTGGTGTACAACAAAGGGAGGAAGTAATTCCCACAGAAACAAGGAAACACCTGAGTTAACAAGATATAACAGGAAGTAATCTCCTCAAAATATATTATTTCAACTGACAAAGCTAATGTGGTCTTAAAACGAGAAGTAAACCAGTTTGACATATCTGACCTGACAAACTGTTGTTTAAAGATGTAGTTGGTAACTTTTATTTAAAAAAAAAAACAAAATTTTTTGCCATATTTGCTGAAAATGTCACTATATTCACACAGCACAGTGACAGACAGATAATCCATGATAATCTGTTTTTTGCCATGTAGGCGCTGCTAATGACCTTATAGCATGGGAACAAAAACAATAGTTGTTGTTAATATTTAGCACATTCTCATTCTGAACTCATAAAATAGCATCACTCTGTCAGTGCTTTTGGCGTGCTGTGCCAAAAAGCACCTTTTGTGTGAGCATGAAACGGTACTGGACAGCTTCAGGCGAGAACACGGCCAAACAGAACCTGCCACGTCCGCATGACACGCTGCAGGATGGCGTCAGGTTGAAATGCCTATGGTAACGAGCTAATATAAGGGGCACGACTGCAACTATAGGGCAGGTGAGAGGGGCGGTAGATGGCTGGAACAAAACCCAGACTTTAATGTGGGTGTGCAGTACTCGCTTCCTGTTCAAATGTGATGTTTTTTTTCTGTACCTTATCACGTGCCTTCTTACTCTGTGCGTCTGTTTACGTTCCGGCATTGGTTACCACAAGCGTTATCCCACCATGTGCTTGTGTTGACATCAAGGTAGCAGCATCCCGGAATGTAAAGAGCAGATGCAGAAGGATACCTAACTCGTAACATGTAGAAACAGAAGCCCAGTGACAAAGCAGCAACGTGTGATGAGCTGGGATGAGGACGTGTTGGAACACTCCGATGTCAGCTCTGTTGTCTCCCACTACTTATCATCCAACTTCATGTGGTGGACTCCAATTATTGCGGACAAAGATATAAATGATATATAGATTTGTTCATTTTTAACATAAATTAACACCCTAGAGAAAGACATAAACAGCTGTCCTGTAATGTCACACTGAGAGTCGTCTGTGAGGATGATTCACTTTAATCATGAGTTATTCGTCAAAAGCATCAGGAGGTCGGCTGTTTCTACTTTCCCACCCGTCACCCTCAGTGGAAGTTTGCAAACATTTGATTAGCTTACTGCAAGTCCACGGCACATCCAGTCCTGAGGTGATTAGTGTTGATTTGGTATGAAGACTGCATGTTCTCAACACAGTATGGGGTTAGACAACATGTACATAAGTGTGTTTGGGAACGGACTCTCCAGTAAACTCACCAACTTGTTATATTACCATAAATCCAAGGTAAAACTGTAAAAATGGCAGTACCTTTTTATACACTTAAAAGGCTCAGTAATATTTAGTGATAAGAAATGTTTAAGTCAATTTTATGCATTGCTATCATTATTATATAACAGTTCAATCAGAAGGTGCTCCGAGCACACAAACCACTGCCAACGGTAAACAATTTTCATTCAAGTTCCATTTATCTTTTGAAAAACACACTATTAATGTGCAAAATCCAGTCTCTATGCGAGTTAAATTTCACCGTAAGCAGTGGAAATCTGTTAGCTCTTCACTTTTAATGCATAAGGTTTACCATCATACATTCCAACCATCTGCCTCAGTTTCATTTTGACATTTTCGGCTCTTGAGTTCCTGCATTCTGGTAATTTTTTATGCACTAATTTGTGCCCTTCTTGCATCAATTTATGGTGTAAGTGTGTTTAATTTTGACAAAATAAAACTCCTTCACTACTTTCATGTTTTTATCATTGGGGGGATAAATGCACATTTTCTAAATATTAAGGGGGATGTGTCCACCTGAAATTTACACATATTGTTCCAATTATTCTTACCATAGACTTAATAATGGATGTAGCTAATGTGACACAATGGTTTGTGGACTCCTGTTTTGAATCTTGAATTGGGCATTTTGGCCGCCGACATCCTATTTTTTTCAGGCTGGCACTTAGGAGGCCCAAAGGCGGCTCTGACCGAGAAGCGAGGACACTATTGGCAGCCTGTCACTCAAAGTGGCGCACCCTTCATTATGCTTAACTTCACACCTAATATTTATTATTTAATGTAAATGCATATCCTTCTGCGTCTGCTCATTATGTTACAGGATGCTGCTACCGTGATGTCAACACAAGCGCATGATGAGGTGAGGCCACATGTGGTTAAGTTTAGGCAACATAAGCGCATGGCAACCACAGGAATGTCAACAAATGCACATGCTGGTAGAGAAGGTTAGGATTATGGGAAGGAGAAACATGGTAAAGTGCAAAAACAACTCCATCACATGCAGATAAGAGGCAACATCAAGCTCCCACATGAAAGTCCAGGGTTTGTCTGACCCATCCCCCGTGCTCCCATCTGCCCTATAAGTGCCCTCACGCTCCTAATATTATGTTGTTACTGGTAGCATTTCAACCTGATGACGTCCTGCAGTATTTCATGCAGACACAACAGGTTCCATCCGGCTGCGTTGTAAAGTTATACCACCATGGATGTATCATGCGGCTTTGGCAAGTGCCGTCCGGCTGCTTTTTCACCTGTCACCATCCAGCGGCATTTCATGTGGATGTAAAAGAGGACCTGTGGCGTTGTGATCTTACCCCAAAAGCACTGTCAAAGCAGCGGTATTTTACGAGATCGGAATGAGACGGACTGGAATTTTAACAAGAGGGTCTTTGGGGATTGACTCCAGCCTCAAGTGACGATTCACACTTTTGTGTTGGCTTTGTTTTTGAAGCCCTAGAGGTTGCTGTTTGATTCTTACTGGTCATATAAAAAAGAGATACCTATGCTCATCTGTTTGTTAAAACGCACACTGTTGCACTGAGTTTTACCCCCAATCCACCCAAAATATACTTGAAAAAGATTAACACAAAATTAAACAAAATGAATGAATGAATAAAAAGAAAAATCAGACATGCTCTACCCATCTAGTGTTCGAAGAAGTCCCTTCCCACATCTGTAGTAATATAGAAATATCTGAGGTACACAATCTGCTTTTTATGCCAGTGCCTGTTGCCTGCCTTGCCAAATTATTGTTTTTCTTGAATTTAATACAGTAGCCATCTTAGTTCTCGCAACAGTGAACAGTCTCAGCTTTGTCTGACATGAATGCAACCTGGGCAGTGAAGATAAGGTGCTGTAAATTACCTTCCAAGTACAGAACAGAACAAATGGCTTCATGGGGATACACATTCAGACCTGAATATATGAGGCTATCACAGAAAGAAAATTATGCAGCTATAGTCCATTTAAAAAAAACAACCTTAAAATTGAAATTTAACATAAAAAAAAACATTACCATTAGGCTTTAGTGGATATGTTCATTGGCTTTGGACTGGAACTCCTGTTATTGTCAGTAAATGTTATTTTCATAATTTTTCACATAGACTGACAGGCATGCATGGCACGATTTGCACAAAGGTTTCACTAATCACTCTAAAATCCTCATCTCTCTGTTTCACTGACAACAGGATAATCCTGTCAGTCAAAACAAGCCATATTGATTATTCCTTTGGCTATGCAAAAGCTGTAACAGCGCTGATGTCATAATGTGCTTGTGTAATTGTTTGTGTCTTTCTGCTTTGCTGTTATTCTTCATGTGCATTGTCTTTTTCCAGCTGCTTTGTGTGCAAGATTTAACTTCAAAGCAGGGCTTTTATGCACATTTGAATGACAATCCAGTGACTGAATCCCACAAACCACAGTGTAAGATTAGATACAGTGGCTTAAGTGGCAATATATGAAAAAGGCCTTGGACTGAACTGTTCAACTTCCTCTCACACTACGGCCTCATCCCCATCTGACTGCAACTTGTTTTCTAATATTCTGTCAACCTCAGTACGTCTCCTCTGACCAGAGCCTCACCTCCACTTTACCACCCATCCATTCTGTATTTAAACACAAAGATCTCCTGTAGTGTGGTTGTGTCCTCGAGCCTGCAGATCTGAAGTTGTCGTGTTTGAACGTATTGTGACAAGAGAACATCAGGATGGCATTAAAGTAGAGCCAGATTTCCAGGACAGCGTCAACGAAACCAGGGGAAAAATAAAAGAAGATTTGAAGATGTGAGTGCAGGGAAGAACATACAGTGCACCTGAATTCAAAACTTGTGTTTGCAGCTGAACATCTAAAGAACGGAACAAAAAGAAACATTCCTTTATGTCTGCTCATCAGTGTCCAAAAGCTGCTGCTGCTTGCTGATTGATATCCTCCAACAAGCAGCCTTGCATATCACTTCCAAAGACATATCACAGCACACAGCGTTACACCTTATCCTCAAACTACTGCTGTGAATGTATATGGCACAGGTCAGCTTGGTGGAGGAAGTTTTAATGATGCTTTCTTCTTCCTGTATTCGATGAGTCAGTCGTAAGTGAGACAGCCCACTAATCTGTCAGTCAATAAAAGTCTCCTTTCTTGTAAGCACTTGGGAATATGCATAAACATCATGGTGTTGCATATAAAGACAGGCTCCCTTCAACTTTGCATTTCCTGGGATAGTGAAGGCATGACCCACCCTACCCTTCCTCTGATTTGCTAGTGCTTGTTGCCTTTGTTGATTTGGTTGGTTAGGTTTTGACAAGAAGAGTGTGATTGGTTGGAGTTGGGGTAGGAGAGCCAGTCTTTATTCTGATGTCATCAAATACCACCACTTTTGCGGTGCTTATGGCATAAGATCCCAGTGCCAAAAGCCACCTTTCGCGTCCACATGATACACAGCTAGACAACGGCAGCTGAGAACGGGGACAGACAGAACAGTTTGTGGTGTTTTCATACGTTGGCAGACAGCACCTGCTGCAGCAGCATAAGCACGGATGGGGGGCACCACTTGAGAATGTATCCTGTCACATGCTGCACCATATGATAAGCCGCTGGATGGTGTCATGTTGAAACCTTGTCAGTAACAACGTAATATAAAGAGAGTGAGGGCGCTTACAGGTCCAGTAGAACAAACCCCGGATTCCTGGAGTCTGGTTTTCACTTCCTGTCTGAATGTGATGGGGTTTTTTTTTACATCTTACCATGTGCCTCTTTTGTCTAATCCTAACAATGCGTGCCAGCATGTGCATTTGTTTACGTCCCGGCATTGGTTGCCATGTGCTTTTGTTGCCCAAACATAAATATA